>NC_090982.1:38369807-38672838 GCF_040807025.1 Struthio camelus
CATAGTGTTTTCTGTAGCGAGGAGGAGGGAAGAGGCAAATAACCCCAAATGCCTATTTTTCAACTCATGGCTATGAGACTTGATTCCTGCTTTCTGAATGTTTGCAACGTTAATTAGCAAGCAAGCGATGCCACTTCCAAACTTGCTCCTTTAAAACTGGCATTATGGACAGCCTTGCAGAACATAAAATGAAAGGTCAAAGAATTTGGCTTCATTCCTTATTGGGAAATGCACTGTGTGTAGTAACTGTTGTCAACACTTGGGGGTGGGTGGTCTCTTGAGAGTGGAGGCTGCATGGAAATTCCCATGTTTTGGGCAAAGGAGGAAAAAGAGGAAGAATCTAATGCCTTGTGAGAGTTGTAGCCAAGAGTGGAGTGCCTTAATTGACATTGCAGTGTGTTATAGAGCTGCACTACACTAGCAACAGAAACAACAACTTCAAGTGTAGTTGGGGGTGAACTGTGAGAGGCTCACTCACTCCAAGTACTGTTAATAGTCCCTTAATATTTGCAAGTTTCAAAATATAAAGTGTAACAAAACCATAGCTTCTTAAACTTCACATAGAGAGAAGTTTAAGAAGAAACATGACATCCCAGGAACAGCAAGCTTACTGCAGACTCACCAAAACGACAATCGAGAACGAACTTGTCACTTGATAAGAGCTGTCCATTTAAATAACATTCTATCCAAAAACAACGTATTAGGCAAAAATCTCAGTCCAAGTTTTTCCTCTTGCAAAATAGCATAACAAACTTAAATAGCATTCCGATTGCTCTGTACACCTCTATATATTGCTGCACTATTTTGATTTGAAGAAAAGACAGTGTACACATTTGAACTGGTCTTGCTAGCAATGCTTAAATACTTAGATGTTATACCACCTGTAAGGCATACACTTCATTTTCTACATTACCTGCCAGAGGAAGTAGCAGTCATACCAACTTATTTGCTTTCCTCGCTGTATGGTCTGAAATGACCTATTTAATAAGGAGTATAGTTATTGTTTAATTTAGTAAGCAAGTACAATAAAAGAAACAGCAGAAAGAAGTTAGTTTTGTTCTACAAGTAGGGCTTATTACTTAAAGCCTTCCCTAAAAGCCTGTAATAATAATAATTATAAGGTCCTGATATTTAAAGGTTTTAGGGTACCTAAAGATTTAGATGCCCAAGTAGAACTTTCAAAAGCCTCTGCACACCTCATTTGTCTCCAGTTAACACTTACCAGCTTTTGAAAGTCCCATTCAGGCTTCTATCTGCATCTTCTGTTACTTCAGTAAGTTAAAAAGAAAACCATAAATATCCTAAAATGGTAACTGTCTGGAAGGAAAAGTAACAACAACGTTGACTAAGGTACAGGTGCTTTAAGCTACTGCGGTGCTGTAAGAGATGCCCACTTCTGTACATACAGCAGTGAGGTGACTACAGTTAAAGAAAACTATTGCAGTCACTTTCATCCAGAAGAACATCCAAGCCTCTAAAATAAGTTGGAAATTGCCTTGCAAAAAGCCTGTACTCAAGGCCCTTATCTTGCCTGCTCTCAAACGAGCCCCTGCGATTCGTGTGAAGACCTGCTTTCCTATACTTCAGATCTAGTAGAGGTCCCAGTACTCCCACTTTCCACTCCCAGCATGCCCTCGGGAATGAGATGCTATCTTTTGTTTCAGACTCCTCAGTCAGCTTTACCAATAGGCCAGATTTGAAGACGAAAATATGCTCTTTTAAAAACACAGTTTTGTAGTAAAAGAGCAAAATTAAATAAGATAAAATAAAACACAGTTATAGTGATACTGAAGGATAAAGATGTTCCTCAGCTGTTTAACACCTCAGAGCTCAATAGACCTTTTAGGCTGAACTGAAGTTTCCCTCTTTTGAGATAAAGTCTTTCTGGTTGCTGTTATCTAAAAGGGCTACTACTTTCTCCTCTTTTCCTACCCATTAACTTCAAAGGAAGGCTAAAGATTTAAGATCCATGCCCTTCACTGAAGAAGGTCAAAACATTGAAAAAGACCCTTTCTCCATGCCATTCCAAGCTGGCTCATCATCTTTTAAGACTTAGCTGCCTTGTTTCCTCTTAATAAGCTCTGGTATGCCACACAACGTCACCAAAGACAACACTGTTTCTATGTTCACAACTCCTTTCTCTCTGTATGGCATGCTATAAAGACTAACCATTATATTCTGGACAGCACAACTTGAAAGGGAGTGATGAAGTTAACTAGCCTAAGCCTTTGATTTACAGATTGGCATGGCTGTCACAGAGCAGCAAGAGTGGGGCTGCTCCACTGGGGTGGATAAGATGAGAGCCAAGGGCACCTACCCAGTAAAGGCACAGCCTCACTGTACCTGAGCAAGGGGGCCAGAGCAGGGCTGGCAACAGCAGCAGGGTCCATCAACAATCCTGAGACAGCTGCAAAGCAACTAGTGAGATTTGAGGACAACCCCAGTTAGAAGCTCAGGGGCAGAGCTGGACACAGGCATACTTAACAGCCTAGTTCAAGAAAGGAATGCCTTGGGCCTGAGCTTAAATGGAGCTCCTGGGCCAGTGGGTGGAGGGTGCGTGGGTGGGAGCCCAGGTGAAGCTGCTCAGACCAATGATGGTTTCAGGGCCTTGGTGATTCCCCTGTCCTAGGCAGGTTTATGAGAGCTCTTTCCAGAGCCTTCATCCTCTGTGCAGTAAACTGAGCCCTCTCCGTAAAAAGATGTACAATCCTCTCTCCTAGTAATAGTATTTGTTAGCATACCCCAACTATACAAATATTGGCTCTTGTACCCTCCACGAGCTGGATCCAGTGACTGCTAAAACAAAAGGGGAAACCTTCGCATCAGCTTCTATAGTCCCATTTCCTTTAATATGAACAAATAAATATGAATAAGTAAGTCAGTAAAATAATCCATACCATCACTGGTGAGCAGAAATCTACCAATCTGAATGTGGTATTTTATATACAAACAGCTCATTTTACACACATCATGGAGAAGAACAAAGAAGTTACTTGGTCTGTTCTTCCTCCTATGTTGCTTTTGTTCTGTTTTCTCAGAGCTGAGGTTTACTCATGATATTTTCCTTTAGAAGGAACCAAAACGTAGCAAAGTACAAGGTTATCTGCACCCTTGTATAAACATCTCCTTCCGATGACATATTCTTTACAAATGAGTAATTTATTTATTTGGGGCTTAGAAAAAGCTTAATCATTTACTTTCTCCATAGTCCTCACACAAATTTGACAAGCTGTTATACTACTTTAATATTAATGAGAATACTCATTTTTCAACTCAGACAACAGCTTCTTTAAGTTTCTGGGAGACATAGACCATCCCTACTTTTTTCTTTCATTTGCTTATGTATCTTAGCTGCCCTTCCCATATACACTCTCAGCATACTGTTTACCTGTTTACATCTTTGGGAAATGGTGCTTTTTATTATTTTTAATTCAATAGAAATATTTGTCATGAGTACTCTAATTTATTTCCCAGGTCCCCCATAAAACAGTCTCACTCTCACTCCCTTGTAAACAATGTGGAACGAAATTAATGTGAAAGACATTCCAACTATAAGCCAAATATTGAGAAAAAGCAGGTTTCTCCTCCCCAAATATATTCGTAGCTACAGTGGTCTAGTTCAGACCTATTGCCAAAGCCTTTTGTGTTTGCACAGTGTTTTCATTTGAGATTTTCTTTCTTCAAGAGTTGAAACTAGTCATTAGCATGTCTGCACATATGGGATGATCTCATCTCATGATAAACATTTTTGAGGCAAAGAGATATAAAAAAGGAACTAGATGATTAACACTAGAGTGAAATCAGAATGATTATTTATCCCTAATAGTGAAATACACATATCATATATTCAGCTATTTAAGCATGTAAAATAAAAGTAGACCTGCAGAAGTGTTCAGCTTAGCTCCTAAGCTGAATTCCTTGTGAATACTTTTTCTTGAGATTTTCTAAATCTCATTCTGGGCTAGAGTCTGGGTTTTCCTTACATCTGTAGGAACTGTACATAAGGAAGGGTTTGTTTGTTTTTGTTTTAAAACAACATGTGTTAACTAAACTTTTTTAGCTTACCCTGCTGAAATTGTCTTAAATAAAACAAATGTTATACTACTTTCTGTTTTGGAATCAATTACATTCACAAACTCATGTAATTTGTTTCTAAATCACAGCAAGAATTTTCACAGAAGAAACATTTTTGGCATTTCTTTAGGTAGGATGTTTCTTTTATGCAACTCCTCCGAGCAGAGTTCAGTATCTTTAGCTCTAAAGAAGGAATGATATTTAAGGGTACCAAATTCCTTGCAGGAACAGATCCTTATTATACTGTGTACATGGGATGCCACTTAATGAGCAATGCAATATGATGCTGCTTTGGATACTTTGAACAAGTGGGGTGCTTCTGGATTTGATTAATTAAGTGTGCAAGAAAAAATGTCTTTTACACACAGCTGGAGGATTTAGTATGCAAGTAGACGATGTAACCAGCTTAGACTCTGTTTTGCATCAGAAAACACTTACAATAAAGGGTATGCATACAAAAAAGCATCTGACTCAAAGCTCATTGAAGTCAAAGGGTTTAACACTGGTGCTTAAGCTCTATACATCACAAGGACCTCGGTGATAACTGGCAATAATTCAGTAGTTTAAGAAATATAGAATATCGCACTTAGGGATTTTTATATTTATGTTGTCCAAAAAGCAGACAGAGGCTGGCCTGAATAGTTCCTCTGCTCTCTCCTTGGATAATTTCTGATGGGTAACATGGAAGGGAGGGTTTTCAGAGCATGGCAGTACTGGACTCTTTCCCCAGCTTCATAACTGCCTGCTTGACTGCGTAACCTTCAGCAAGTCATAGTCTTTCATAGCTGCCAAATAAGAATTTTAATACTTGCCTACCTTTGCGAAATTAAAAAAAAAAATGTTTGCTTCACGCACTTTGCTTACTTTGGGCCATAGTCATTCAAGATTCTCTATAAAAACAATACAAGTTCGAACAAATAAGGTTCTTGCCTTTCATTAGGACACGTGCGTATAACCTTATGACAGTGGCTTTGAAGAAACTCCTGCTTTATCACTCCAGAAGGAGCTGTAGTCTTGCTGACTCTGTACTAGCTTTTACTGTTCTGTGAATGTATTAAATTTTCACATGACTATAGGGTGTTTGTTAATTATTGTAGTTTATAAAACCTATTTGATATCACAGGCTTATTTATGCCTTGTCAGAAAATGCGTTCTCTATCTCATAAAAGTTGCTTCTGTCTGGAAAGATAAACTGAATCCACTTAAGTGTTGTACCTTGACAAATCTGAAATATTTAATTTGCACTTCAATTCCCTTTGAAACACTATAGGATAAATTTTAAAAGAATTATTTTGCAATTAGAAATACAACTTTCATTTGAAATCTCAAAATGGGCCTTTGGATATTTTAAAAATATTTCCTCTTTTTTTAACAAAAAGATCAGATCAAAATTGCTATAATTTAAGAAAGAAGCTTTTGATGAGGCAGATTTATCTACTGGAAAATTGGTTAAATACTTTTTTCTACCAAACCTAAGTTTGTTCCCATACAGTATCAGCACCCTGGAAGCCCAGAGGGGCCAACGGGTGCTTGGGATATACCGTGTTATTGACATGTGGCAAAATTAAACTGTCATATGAATGGGACCCATTCAGTGATTTGATTTCTCTTAAGGGACTACTCATTTAAGTTATAGTGAGAAAGCACTGTTAGTGTGAAGGTACAAGCTGTCCGTAACAGATTACAGAGTATGAATATAATTTCATATGTGAATGTTTTTCACTCTGCCACTTAGCAATAGATCACCTATAAATCAAAAGTCTTTCCAGAGCTCCACAGCACACAAGCAAAGATCTTGCTTTGCAAGGAGTAACATGCATTCCCTTTCCTCTCCCGTGAGCTGCTGAGGAGTTGTGGTCAGACCCATACCTTTGCTCAGTCTGTGGGATTTAATCATCAGGAAAGTGCTTAGGCTGCAATTCTGACTGACCCATAACATTTGTAAGGCTGTTGGTCAGCTCGTAGGAATTCTGAACAGGGGTCAGACACAATGTGGTCTTAGCTTCATTAAAATTTCACTTTCTCATTTAAAAACCTTCTTTCCTCACCAACTATTCCCATCATGCTGTCTGAACAAGGTGGACATTAATTGGTATTTCCATTTTCTTTTTTAGTCAACTACAGATGTCAGAGAAAGCAGGGGCCTTGTACTTTCCCATGGAATTGCAATGGTACCATCCTTAGGAAATTTCCATCCTTGACTGGAATTATTCCACCGCAGTCTATCTAGACTGTTTGTCTTCTTTAGTGTTGTAAATGTTTACTAAGTGTAAATGAAATGCATTCCAGACAAAAATAAAAAGCAAAAAAACAAATTGAGAGAACATCTAAAGGATCTTCCCAGGTGTACTTATTGTTTAGCAATAATTCTGCAGTTGGTTAAATAACTAGAAAGCATGAAGAGAAATCCATAGAGTTTGACATTTCTACCTTTGTATAGTAACTTTGAACTCTAGCATTTTTGTTTATTTTTCAGTGCTTTCTCTAATGAGCGTGACTGCCGCATTCTTTCTTGTTTTACTGATACCATGTCTCCCTCACCCAAGGTTATTTATGCCTTGCTAATTATATGATTAAACTTATCATTAAGGCTCCATTTTCTGATTTTGCTTTGAAGTTTTTTTTTTTTTCTATTTCTGCATGATATAACTAAGCAGGAAAAAAATCTATTTACTGCTGGGAAATATTCTATTGTACCTTTCCCTCCTGAGAACTGTGTGGACTTTCACATGCTTTCATATCACATTGTGAACTCAGTAATTTCAATTAAGCAAGCTCCAGTCCTCAGAAGTTTCCATGGAATTTATCTTGACATTATGGCCATTTGGTACTTTTGATAAATACTTTTGAGGGATTCTAGCAACCAGAATAGCCTGGGACTTAAGACCTTCTACCAGCTGCTGCATCTTCATTTCACTTTGCTCTAAAGTTTGTTCCAGTTGCTTTTTCTTCTCATGCTGCAGTGAAACTTGAGTAGACAACTCCAGAATCAAACAAAGCCTACTGTCTTTCTCCCCCACTGGTCTGAGATCTCTGTAGAGTTCTTCTGTCATGCATTCCTTTAAAATAAACATTAAAGAAAAAGGCCCATTCAATTTTAATTTGACTTGGCATAAGCGAGAATTTTCTTTTTTATCAAATCACTTTGTTATTCATATTCTTAGAAAGGTGAAAAATAAGTTAAGAGAGTTGCAAACAGTACTGACAACTGTAGGTTCCTCCTGGAAAACTGCTGAACTTACACCAGCTGCATCTGAAGAGTTATTTCAATTGCATTTTATCTGAATTATTTACCACTGCATATTTTGATACTGAGTATGTGAAGACAGATCACTATCACTACTGCAGACAGCTAACAACTATGATGACATTGCCAGGGAGGCATTTGGAACAAAGCTCCAAGAATCTCAAGGGCTTACAGTAGAATGAGTTTGAATATCTGATGATTTATTGACTTCTTTACTAATGGCAAATGCTAAGATCTTCAAATCCAGTTATCCAGCTCTTTCTCATAGTGTTGAAAATCATCCCTTTCCCCAGTTCCTAAAAATGTTGTGGAACAGAGAGGGGGAAACAGTGGGAGGGAAAGTGTACGATAGCTGTCACTGTGACAAGTACAGAATACACAGCAATTCCATATCCCAAAGAACTTTAGAAACAAAATTATAGATTTAAAAATAAAGAACAGTTCTAGATAGGAATGAAAAATACAGTCAATCCAGAATGCATCTTATATGGATTCATATACATAAACGGCATAGCTTCAGTGTGAAGCTGAGGTTTAAACAATAAAAAAAGAGCAACCTTGCTGAAACACATATATTTTCCTTGTTAGCACCCAAGATCCAAGCAGCACTCGTTAAACAAAGAAGCATACATCAATAAAAGCAGGGAGATGATAGACATTGCACTACTGGCATCACTGACATCCTTGCAAAGTAAAATAAAAGCAGATTTGATTATAAGCAAGATTCTTATACAATGGAGTTTTAAACAACTTCTAGATTTACTCATTAGATAATAGAGGAAAAAAAAGTATAGATTCAGCAAACACGCAAATAGCTAATATAGTCTATGGGCTACTGCTGTTTTTTTGTAGCATTTTTGCTACAGTAATTACTGTTTCTTCTAAGTAACACTGTACATTGGTAAGAGCTGCCTATTTCTCATATAAATTGTATGCAGACATAACCTGGGGTAGAATTACTGCATATTATTAATGTGCATCGGTGGAGCTTTACCAAATTAATAATAACTCATTCTAGGACCAGATCAAGAAAGAAACTGCAGAACTGATTTGCTGAAGCCTGGAGAGACAGAATTAGTTGTCAGCAGTGGAGCTTTCTCCAAGCAGGCTTTATCTTTAAACATCAGACTAAAAAGTTCTATCGAACATGTTTACCTCATGTGGATATCTTTAAAATTATCTGCTCTCTAACTCTTCTGTTCCTTGCTGTTAAGCAGGGAATTGGAGGGTTGCAAGTAGTTTGATTGCTAAGTACATTAAACATGACTGTAGGCAAGATTTTCAAAGGCATTTGAACACCTAAATCAGTGGGAACAAGGTAATTTTTTGTCCTTCCCCCTCCCATCCTGAGATGTCTGAATCTCACTGGAAAAAAAGCCCCTTTGGTTACCACAGAAAATTTTGTGTGTTTTTTTAATTGCTGTGGACTCAGGATTTCCGAAGTTTGTACTTCCTTGCTTATTTTAAAACAACTTTATTTTATTTTTTTCCTAAAGGAAAGTGAAAAAAGAAAATCTGACTCTTTGGCTCCTCAGAGCAGCTTTGTGCTGTAGCTGGACACAAAGAAGCTGTGAAGCTGGTAGAACTAGTTAGTGCTACATTTACATGTCCTATGAATCTCCTCAAATAAATGTGATATTTAAGTTGATGTTAGCAAGAACAGGACTGGAAAATCCACAAGGCCATTATTACATTTGGCCTAGTCACAGCTTTCACTCAGCTACAGCAGAAATGTAAATACTTAAGGAGACCAAAATCAGAAAATTCCAACAGCAACAAAAACTAGATAGAATCCAGATTACTGCTCTTCCTTTGATTGTATATGATACTAGGATGGTTACATGCAATTAAGGGACAATATCTTAAATTATATCTTACAGAAATGCAATTTCCCCCATGTACAAGGCATTTCCTTATATTTCTACATGCTCTCAATTCAATTACGGTAAGCTTCAATTTATCATTTAACAAGGTAGTTCAATAATGCATTGTTTTTGTTAGTACCAATTGAAAACAACCTTTGCACATATAAACTTGAAATTAACTTCGATGGGAAGTTCAAGCTTCATAAAATCCATATTGCTTGTGCAATTTGTCTGTTTACATAAAATATTCTTCCTAACATAGCATTCGAAGCAGGACTTGATATAAGAAACGCTGAACGTTTCACCGCACGGTATACAATAAGACAAGAAACCTTCAATAAATAAAGGTCAGTGATAAATCCTCCACCTAGAAGCTGCCAGACCCTGCCAGAAGGAGCTGACTTTCTACCACGTTGCTCTGTCCTTCCCACAGTACTCACTGAACCTTTACAATAAACATACCAGTGCCCCTATGTGGCAAGCATTTGCTGTTTACATACGCGGTAATGAACCCTTCCAGAAATTTTCTTCCTTGCCTGCCATTTCTTATCTGAGCAGCAAGTGCAAAAGCAGAAGGCTGGAGTAGTGTCACGTTTCAATACAATCTCAAACATGAAGCCAAAGCCATGATTTATTTCAACTATGCAATTCAACAGTCTCTGAGGTCAAGGAAAAAGGTCAACAAGCATTTTCTTTTGTTTTGAGATTTATGATCAGTTTTGTTAAAAGACTAGGATTCTTTGGGTGATATTTTACATTGAAAACAATGTCTAATCAATGGTTATACTGTTTAATGCTGCTCTGTAAAGACTTGACTGTTTCAGCCTTCCCATTATTTAGACAACAAATGAATGAAATAAGGGAAGCACCTTTCTGCTGCATAATCCAGTGAGCCATCTTACTTGTTAACTCAGCAGCAGTTTGTTTCTCTAGAGTCTGAAGAAATTCCATCACCATCCATTGCCTTCAGGTCTAACACTTTTCAGATCAAATCAATTTCCCTGGCCAAAATTATGAGAGAACAAACCTAGGAATTCACAGCTGAAACAGGTTGCAACCTTGTGAATGAAGAAGCAGACAGCTATACCTTGGGCATCTTTCACGTCTCACGTCCTTCTTCAGTGTGCTTAACCCTCCTTAGTAAGAGAAATCGGGATATCGTAGCTAACAAAGAAGTACTATATCACACGAGAAAGAGAGAGAACCTCTTTAAATCACCTACAGAAAAGTGCTTTTGTCTGCTAACTCTGTTCAATAGCCTCTGAGACCTTTCCATCCTTTTTTAAGGCAAATGAGAGCATTACTGTTGTGGATACTCCTTCATAATATTGTTACTTGCATTATTAAAGCACCTGGGAATTTCAGGTTATGCATTAAATCTTCTCTGAGGATGGTACTGTGCAAACACAGAGCAAAAAGATGATACTTGCTCCAAAGAGTTTAGAGTCTAAATTAAGGGGCAATAAAAATAATTTTCTTCCTCATGCAGTGGTAGATTTGGTATCTTGTTCTTCATGAATATTACAGGAATATCATTTTTTCTCTAACAGTATCAGGCTGGATATTTCTTCCTGTGTATCCTTCCTGTAATACATCAAGCAGTCAAAGCTGCAGCTGAAGCACCGTGAGAAATATATCAGCCCAATGTCTAAAAAGAGTCGTCCTTTGTAACACCATGTTGCTATTGCTGCTGGGGTCTCTATTTCTCTGTAGATTGCCTTGAATGCTGCCATAGAAGACATTTGAAAAACTATCATCCACCCAATTCAAACACTTACGTACTCCTGCACAGCTGCTTTAGACTTTTTTGCTTTTGCAGTGGAAGCTCATCAGTGTTTTTCTGCAACTGTTATTGGAGGTACTCAATTTGGAAGTAGGTAACTTCCTATGGCATATTTTCCTAGAGAAATATGGCAGTATGTGAAAAACACCTGCACACCTGCTATTGGTGATAAAGCAATTTGTGATGTTTCAATTCGGCTGCTGACAGTGTTCAGCAAGGTCTAGTGCAATCCTCCATCACAATAAGGGAAGTTGCTCAGTAAGGGAACTTAGAGAAGGTCATTGCATTTGCACTTCTAGATTAATTCACGCCTAACCTCTGTAGTCTCTCTACATCAAATTTGTAATAAACACTCGCAGAATTTCATTACTATAGGCAGCTCTGCAGTAAATTACTCAAATACACATTTCACTTCTTAAAAATAAGATTAACCTTACAAAGCTCATGTTCCTGCTGGGGTTTTTTTGATAAAATGACTCATTGGTAAAAAATTTCTCGTTATCGAAAGCTTTAAGTTCTGCTGATCATATTGTGAGCCCCTTGACTACATGCTATTTGGATATGTGGGCTCACAAAGCGCACCTGTTGTTCTAATCATTAATGTAATTCTTAATAGGTTTCATCTTGCTTACCTGTAAAAACATCACAATACAATTCAAATTTTCAAGACCCTTAATATGCCTCTATGTGAACAAATCCATATAAAACTTTTGACAGTAAACAAAGTATCTAGATTTGTGGCTTTCTACATAGAATCTAGATTTGTGGCTTTTTTTAATATATATTTTTTCTTGTGATTTATGTGTTAACAGTTGTGTGTTATGAATTAATGCACATATTTGAACTTTTCTTTATATGCAACACATTCAATAATTACATTTTATGAGAGTTCCACAAAGGCATAGTAAAGCAGAGGACTGACTAAAGAATTTCATTACATGAAAACAGCAGGCCTATCAGCCCCACAAATCCACGCAAAAGGAAGTTCTGAGTTGAATGCTTTCTAGCATCTTTAATATGCCTCACAGTATTTAACACTGTAGCATGGTATTGTATGTACGTTACTCCACTAGCCAGAGATCCAAAGATAACAGTTTGAGCTCAGCTGCAGAGCCCGAGCATTGCACAGTGACTTTCACCTGTGACCCCTGTGAGCCTCTGAACTACCTGGGGCTCTCTGTGAAGAGTACGGCACCTCTGCTCTCAGAATCAACAGACTTTATTCCCACTAAGCTGTATATGACCACTGAGTCACCAGGCAAAATTTGGGTCCTGATGCAACTGTTGTCTTTGTACCTTTGTAAAACTGCAAGCTCTGCAGGAATCACCATTAGCTCTGTGACTGCACAGTATTTGATATCATTCGGGTCACTTAGTTATCTAAACAATAGTAAAAACAATCAAATTAATTGGAAGCATAGCTGAAGCGTCTAAAGTTACTCAGTAAAGGATTCACCAGTTTTAGCAATTATTTAATTCTTTAGTTTTAACAAGTATGCTCCAAAGACTGTCTGTAGAGGAATACCTTCTTCATAAGCCCTGCATGTATATAAAAACCCCATAAAGTCTTTTGCAAGTAGCATCTCAAAAGGCCATATGACAAACTGAAAAATTATATTTTAGTGTTTTGGTTAGACTTAACTATTGTTCCTCCTTATATAATTTAATTTTCCTTTTTTTCATCTTGATCAAAGAAAACAGACAATCTCAAGTCTAATTCCTGTTCTTTAGCACAATGTTGCAAAAATGTATTGGCTACAGTAAAGCAAATACCAAAAAATATTTTCATAAAAATTATTTAGCTCAGTTATTGCTGTTGATCTTTGACTTTATAAAAATATACTAAGATGACTAGAATTTTACCTGTTGTTATTTCAACAAAATAAAACAAGATATGGCTTACAGAAGAATTAAAATATGAAACTAAGCTTTCAAAGACAAAGTTCTGACAAACAGAACTGTACTCCGACACCATCAAACTTCTAGAAAGCTAAAAAACAGTTTCTAAATTCATGCAGCTCTCTCTAAAAGAAAAATATGCTGTAACAGCAGAGGACTAGTTTGTGAAAAAAAACTTTTTTTAAAGAAAAACTAAAGAAAAAGATTAATAATCACTCCTATATCCAAAGTTAGGACAACATTTTAGGGTATTATAATATTAACGTATTAGGTATATTGAGATCTATAAATCTTAGCACATTAGATATGTTAAGGTACATTAAATATCTTGGCTTCATTGAAGTTAATGCATGTTTAGAAATACATGTTAATGCATGTTTTAGAAATGTTTCTTTCTTTGCGCTTGCTCTCTCAAAATTTGATGTTGTAAGAGGTTCAGCATTTTCCACAGTGACTAAAAGACTCAAGACCATCTACCCCTGTGCCGGAGCAGATTACAAATACAGAGACATAGATGGCTACCTCATTTTCATGAAAATGCATTAAAACGTAATGTTGCAATCTGGGAAGCAATACAATATATTTGACTCTTCTTATCACCAGAATCACTAGTTACAGTCTGAACCCATTTAGGTTCTGAACATTCAGCAAGCACTGAGAAATTCAAGGAAAACCAGATGGAACTCGGGTGCTAAAAGTGTTTCTGGAATTGCCCCTACTACCTTAACTCAGCTTCCACCGAAACCAATGAACATATTTCTCCAAATAGCTCACACTGCTTTTGTATTGATCTAAAACTCACTCAATAATAGTTTTACAGCAAAGTTTGAGGACCCTGAGACAGTTATCAGTTCAACTATGACCCTGGCTACTATTTCCTATGGTGAAGGCAAAAAATTGGGAGGATTAGTGCCAACACGCTACAGCTCGAAAATAAAATAATAGTTGCTTCTCCTATAAGGTAACCTGCTGGCCATGAAAGGATCTCAGCAAGTCCTGAGCGAAATGTAAGATCCCTCATTTTGCATCATCCATCTCACTTCAAATAATATTTCTCCTCTTAAAATAAAAATGGGCTAAACCTGACACTATAAATCTTTCTTTTCTTGTTTCTCAGTCCAAATACCTTTTTCCCACATAATTATGCTCAGAACAAAATTTTAGGAATAATGATTCATTAAAGGTAGGAGTAATCAAAGAGAAATACTAATGAGATGTGAAAGCAACCCTGCATTACAGAACAGGGACAAGACAGTCCTGTTTCCAAGACAGTCACAATCATGACTCCGTGATGAGGAGGGAAAGTGAGGGAGGAGCTGTTTGATGAAACAATACAAAATGTCAGAACGCCTTAATAGCCTACTCCAGCCACCTTCCAGAGATGGGGACCCCACAGCAACAATATTTCCTCATCAGATAAATCCTCTTCTTTCAGATCCTTTAATGTCTGAGTTCTCTAATATTGTTACTCTGGTAGTGTTTTTTTTTTTTCTGATTAATCCTTGTTACTAAAAAAAAGAAGACTATGCTCCAAAACAAGCTCTCAGACGTGCTGATATAGGAATGTATAGTCTAAATCCCACTCCTCTGGTCTTCTAAGGATTTAACTCTTCACTCTGAAAATGAAGAACTTCCAACCTTGCCAAACGTAATAACTCCATTTTGCCTTGGAAAGGCAAAAAGCTTGGAAAGACTCATGCTGTCAGACCTATCTGGCCTGCAAGCTTTTCAGTTTGCTTCCTTAGTGGAAGCTACAGGCAAAGTCCAGCTTAATGGGTCTTTTATTATTACAAAGCTACTGTAGGATCCCTAGAACTTTTTTGTAGATAATATTTTAACATTTGTGTACTATTTTTATTCCAAAATACTTTTCAAATTTTGGACAAGCAGCACCACTGAAATGCAGCTAGTTTGCAGGTCAGCAGTGGTAATGTAGAGGAAGCAATATCCTGGCAAGGGCTTGAAGGCAAATCTCTCTCTTCAAAAAAGTGCTATGAAATCCATAATGTTCAGTCTGAGAGCTCCTTAACATTTAAGATTTTTCTGGGAGGCACTACATATAGTAAATTTTTGGAATTACATTGGGCTAAACCCTACATGCTTTCCTGGAAAAATATTGTTCTAAAACTCAGAGAAAGAACCACCCAAAAGTAGCAGAAATGACAGAGTAGTTTCTATAACATCGCTTCTTCCTGCACCGAAAGGAAAGGAGGTGAAACCACATGCATCTCCTGTCCAGGCAGCATTGACTCCCGTCAAGGCTCAGTGCAGCTTCAGGCTTGAAGTGCAACTTGCAGCTGCCCCTTCCCCTGCTCTAACATCATTAGCACACTGACCTGGAGTACAGTGGTGCACACCTGTAATGTGAATGAAGCTAACTTTTGTGTTCCCCATAGCCTCTCAGCCCCACGCAAGGCATCAGCAGTAGTTTTGAAGGCTAACCGATCAGGAAGAGTTAAATGAATGCTGCTGGAATAAGAATTGATGGTGGCAGGTTGTTCATCTAATCCAAACCAAGGCTACCCTAAAATCGTTTGAGAGCCCCTCTGACTACTAAACATACATTCCTGAACTGTCCTGAAATCTACTCCTGTGACTTCTGCTCAAGGACCTAGGGGAAATAAGAGCCACCTGCACCTGCAGACCTGTTATTGCAGAAAGCTGATCTTTGTTTTAAATCCTTTGGGATTCTCAGCACTGTGAGAACTTTATTCTGCTGCTATTTTTCATGTTGTCTAAATAAATGTAGTGTTTTTTCCTACTCAGCATGCTAAATCCCATATCCTGTTTCCCAAGTCTGATTCTGAAAGGCTGGGGACGTGGACACTACAAGTGTTTGTTACTGTCTGATAATTCAGTTAATATGTACAATTAATTCCTAACTTCCTTACAGAATTTCCTTCAGCTAAAGACCCAGAGGGAGTACTAGACCAAGCCTTCCTCAACATACTTTGATTATGTAGTGTGGGTGGTGATAGCGTGCCCGCAACTCCTGAATCAATACTAGTTAGCACAAATGCACAGAAAGACATATATATTTTCTTTTCCCATATCCATCTTTCACGCAACCTCAGTCTCCCCTGCCTCTCACACTCTCAACCTCTTGTCCCCTTCTACCTTTCCCCCAAACTGAGATCCATCCCATATGGCTCAGTCATCTACGCGCTACCTAAATACCTCAATAACTTTCCCCTTTCTGCCAAGCTTGTGCGCCCTACCTAATCCTGCCGTAGCCTGCTCCCGCTCCCTGAGCAGGAAAGGTAGATATTGAGAATGCTGACTGTTAGCCTTTGTTAATTTACCTACAATCATGCAGAATTCAATATGAATCAGAAACCTACCCAAAAGCTGCGGAAATGTTTGGTAGATTAGACCATGCCGCCATAGCTAAACTGCTGTGGGGAATAGCTCAGCTATTGAGGACTTTGCACTCTAACTATTAGGAACAGAAACCATAATGAAGAGGGACGTGATGGTTTGGCATTACCAGATCATAAAACTCAGATGGTAGATAGAGCTGTTCTAATGGCAGTAGATGTATTTCCTAGAGTAGATAAGAATAAAGTAATTTGCATGCTGCAATAGTTCTCACCCAGAAGGAAGACTTATGCAAACAGAGTGGATGAATGAATAAGATAAATGATCGCTTGAAAAAATTTATAGGCTAAATAGTCAAAATTTTGTGTATACAGTTATCCCACATGTGTACATGAATACATACCCAATTTGCAAATATAATTACAGTGATTGTATATGCAGATGAAACCACTGTACAGGCAAATTACACAATAACTTGCTGCAGGCATGCATAAATATATATGTCACAGCATTACTAACTTGTCCACATTGTGCCAATATATACATGAAATGCAAATGTAGTCCTGAAAACCTGCCTGAACTAGACGATAGCAGACTGTCTCTCCAGGCCTCTCAAGGGCTATCTTCTATTTCTGCCCTTTACTTTCAGAAAACTAGGACTCATTTCCTTAACAGTAGCAAGGTTATTGGGTATGTTGATCTTGTCTTCTAAAATGGAAGTAAGAAAGAAGGAAGACATACAGGCAGGCTGACAACTCTGGCGCACTGACACGCAGGTCCTCCTACAAGAGGGAGCCCCTGGAAGCTTTTGCATTCAGCAACATACTGTGATGCAATACGTTTCTCATTTGCTTCTAACAGAGTTAGTCATAGCAGCAGAATATACTGACGTTATCACCTGTTCTGACTACTGCACTGGTGAAAGAGATTCCATGAACACTTAAGGCACTACATACCAAGGGGCTGATTTTCCCTCAGAGCAGACCCTTGGGATCTTTTCTTTACTGTAATGTAAGTAAGAGAAGAATCAGTCTCAGAACACCTAAAATGTACCCCTGGAGCAAGCCGTTCAGTAGTTTGATGAGAAGCATTTCATATAAGACAATATCACTCCTGGAAAATGAATATGCTATGTAAAGTACCGGTCTCCTAAACTGTGCCCTGGTTCTTTTAAATAAAACTAAAAAATTGTGTCCCTACTGTATCGGTAAACATGTGCTGGAGCATGTTACTGCTGATGTTCTATGCAAAGCAGTACGTCATTTTTTGCAGGTTTTAGAACTGGCCCGTGTTTAGTTTCTTATTTCCGTATGTTTGTGTCTCAGGCAAGCTACAACTTTAATCAGGAACAAGCGCAGATTTCCCAAGGGCTATAGTTTAGCAGAACATTACAATCATCCTATCTGTGAGGTCATGTGAAAGGCTATTACTTGGATAGCTGACAATGAAATATTACTCTGGCAATTGTAAAATATACCCCTCTTAAAGCCTTATGTTCACTGTAGCACAGACATGAGAAAAACATGGAAGTAGTCTTCATAATTTTTCAGAGGGTTGTTACCTGCCATCTGGTCAGTCACCGGCAGCTATTTAGAACAGATTCTGCTCTTCTCAAGACGCTCAGTTTCAAAGGGACTGCTCGGAGAATAAACAACTACCCAGTGGGAATACTGATGGCACAATCTGGCCCTTACTGATTATTTTAACTTGCATCAAAGATATGTAAGCTACACCTGGAGATTTGTAGTCATGGTTTCAAACTCTAATTGCTTCATAGCACTTTTAATGAAAGTCTTCAAAGCGCAATTATTTATGTGCTTTTAAGTCAATTTGATTAACCCCTCTATCTGTTTTAGACAAACCTGTGCTCCACAGCACAAGTTGGGAAAGCCTTAGAGAGAACTGTAACTGACGGCCTTCTCAGATAAGGCACTACAGGTATTTTTCACAGCCCTGAATCCTAAAAATAGTGAGCAGCAGCCTTGTTTTGCTCTCCCAGTCCATCTCCTATGCATCAAGCTCTGCCTCTACATGACAGGAATTCTCTCGGCATATTCATTTGGAGAATCCAGCCCAGTAATCAAGGTGGGATCCTGCCATTCAGCTTTTTGAAAAAGTCACTAAAATCTAAATCATGGAGGTCTAAAACTTTCATGAGGGCTTTCTTCTGCCCAAAAATACAGAATTGGGCTGTTAATGGAGCATAAAGACAAAAGGCAATGGCATTCTTAAAGTCCAGTATGTGGAAAAGTTTGAAAAAGCTATACAGTTTGGATACTATTCTGCTTATGTACTACAGATTTCCTCTATTTTTCTTTCCTTATTGTACATTACTAAGGCTATTTACTTGAAGACAGAGTCTTTGTTTAAGTATTCATCTTTTTTTTTCTACTTATTTATAATCTGAAATCCTAATCCTCTGTTTGTGACATAACAGCAGGACTGCCATGGAAATTATTACATTGCCAAAACTTAGAGGACTATGACACCAGGTAGAGAATAAACAGAAGAGGCGGATGAACTCTTGGGAAACAAGGATCCCTTTTTTATCCAAATATTTTCATTAATAAGAAACAAGGGAAGGAAAGTACATGACATGTTTCTGAGGCCCAGCTGCTCTTTTAACCAAGCTTTCAGGAGGATGTGTGAAAGGACCTTGTCACTCATAAGAAAAAGGCTCTAGTTTTGTTTTTTTTTTAAAGTCTAGACCTTTGGCTCCTATGATTTATTTACATACCTTGATATTTTTTTCTTTTGAAGTCTAAAGGCATCAGTGACAGGAACAGTCACAGTCATTTGCTGTGCTGAGTTCCTAACTGACCTCTAAAAATCTCTATCAAGGACACAGTACTGCCAGTTACTTTCAAAAATCCCAAGGCCTCCCAAAATCAAGATAGCACCAAAAGAAATGTAATCTTTATATTTGCTTTCTGATTTCTGTGCTTCTACAATAACATGTATCAAGTTTCAAACTTTTCCCTCATAACTGCGAGGGCTAGATGCTTACATGAAATGAAAATCAAGATTTTCATTTGTCATTTAACCACAGGAAATTGGGACTTTAGTGAAAACACCGTGATGTGATAATGGGCAGGTTTTAATTGCTGAATAGCAACTATCTGCTGCTATATGATAATGGCCTATGGGACAGGCCTTGAAGATCAGCACCTGTAGGATGTACTGGGTTTTAGCATATATTCATCTTGCTCATAGAAGAGAGGCCACTGAAAAGGAAAATTGTCTGGGCTAAGGACCATCAAGAGTGGTGCAAAGAATGAAAATGCCATGATAAAAGAGCAAAAATATTATTTAAGGTATATGAAGGATTAACTGGAAAGGGGAGCAAGTTCCAAAACCAAATCAAACATACTCTCATACTGACCATAAGTCATTCAGGCAGACAGGTGGTATATAGAAGGCAGCAGAAAAGATACACAGGAAGAGATTTTTCTAAAAAACTAATGAAAAGGAAGTGGTACATTATAAGTAGATTCTAAGATGAATAGGCACAAGAGATTGAAAAAAGAAACAAAGATTTTAATTAGTACTATCCAAGGTATGTTAAAGCAAAGAGAGAAGGTAAGAAAAGTGTGTGTCCAAAATGTAGGACTTATGGCCAGGCACCAAAGATTATTAATCATACAATGGATGTATCAAGTAATTAGAGAGGAGTATATGGCAGATTTCAGTGAAGGGTAGCAGCTGCCTTGCAAGAAATACCTTCACAAGCAGAGATCATTATCACTGTAGTCCAGACAGAGCTGTAAAGAAATGTGATTCTTTAGTCACTGTTGCCCATGAAGCACAGACTAGAAAAATCAGATAAAATTGCTGCACACAGAAAAAGAGGTAGGACTTTACCAGGAACTTTTGTCTACCATTTCGTAAGAAGGTCCAGTTGAAAATACAAAAAAAGAAAAAAGAAAGAAAGACAAATACATTCAACTGGACAAAACTGGGCACATGAAAAATATAGACTTTATTCTAATTATTTGTCATACATAGGTATTCCCCAAGGGAATCACTACCCTGTACATTGGAAATTGACAGTATCAGGTCGATCAGAAAGCAACAGTGATGAGCCTCTCTAAAATGCTGAAGAAGATGGTAACGCTCTAAATATGAATGCCGACAGCAAATCTAGATCTGTGTTAGTGACTGTACTACCTCCGCAACGTCCACTCCAGCTGCAGAGGGAAATAAAACTGTAATGTTCACTTGAGTCAACTGATGTAAATTCCAAATCCAGCCAATGCTGGAAGCTGAGCAGAGCCAAACTAATCAAGAGTGAGCAATTTGGAGAGACTAGATCTCACAGCCAAAAATTGCTCTTTCAATTGCACAGCTCATAGCATAAAGCAGCCTGCATCATTCCCGGGAATTACAGGGCCAGTCCCTCTGTAGCTAGCTGGTTGGCTCTACTAACACACGTAGAAGGAAAGGAGATACTACAGTTTCGTTTACTTGGCAATGGAATATGAGACAATGCTTCCTTACTAGCACAGCTGAAAAATGCCCTAGCCCTTGTGAAGGGCAGGGAGGGGCATTTTCCTTGCATTTTCTTCTTCAAGCAGAAGCAGAAAATGAAAGGAACATAAGGCAGAACTGCTGGCTCTCCCTCCTACACATTTATAATGTATGAGAAAGGCTAATATCAAACATGAGTGTTCAAACTGGGCATATCTAGGCACAAAGATTAGAAATCTGCAATAACTCTGATGTCGTGATTAAGTCCTAGTCACAGAATCATAGGATATGACTTGTTTGTGTTCAGTACTGCGTTCTGCTTTGAAAAGTGGCTCTGAAGAAATAGGTTTGGGATTTCTATGTTGTTTCTTATTTTTCCATCTCACACAGAGATGGTTTATGAACCAAAAGTTTTGTTGGTTGAGTCTCCAACGTCTACTCACCTCCTCATCTCCTCTCATGCTCTGCTCCATTTGGCCCTGGACAGGTAAATTCTTCCCTTGTCAAATAGGCCAAAGCGTGGCACAGGGATGGGCATATTCTCCCACCAACATGCAACTGACGTTTACAATAATGACTGCAAACATGAAAACAATGGGAATATATCAGACTATTCTAGAGGTGATGGACCAAAATAAAGAGATCTTCTGCCATTTTCTGAAAACTGCCTTGGTTTAGCAGTTCTACAGAATACATAATATGATAATATTATCTCTGGTCTGATTTTTCTTGGGTTTCTCCTCCCTCTCCTTCCCCCTCCCCCTCAAAAAATCTCTCATTTGGGGTGCAAAACTCCAAAGCAACTTCTTTAAATTTGGAAAGGTTGCTGTGATGTTAGATGGCATTTGTAGCTGAGAGATTATACATTCTCACTATTTTGCTAAAGAAAATTGGATTTCTTCTACAAATCTTGACAGGAACATTCCTTCTTGGGGAAAAGTTTCTGATGGTGTCGAGGCCACAGGGTATTAGGAACAGTGAAATCAGTTGGGAAGCCTGATTCGTAGAAAAGTCAGAGCACAGGTTACCTAAACTACAAACTCAGGCGCCAGGCAAGCATTTCACTACATAAACGTTTCCAGTTTGAAATTTGGATGTTTTCATAGCAGCAGCAACTTTAAAAAACAAATCTCAAATTTTAATTGGAGATCTAATTTTCAGATTAATGGAAGATTTTCATCCAGTCATAATAAAAAGAATATCACTGGTAGAAAATAGGCATACAATACGTGCAGGCGTCAGTTGAATTAAATGACAATGTTCCCTTTCAAAGTAGTAATACAACTGAAGTTAAAATGCTGAAGACAAGAGTGTTATTCTAGGTTTTTGGCAAGGGAAATCTTGTAGCATTATTTTTACTGGAAACATAGCACAAAAAGTTCAGTTTCTGCAAGGGGTTAGGAGGACAGAGGGGAAGCCAAGACAGTTCCTCCAAATGCAAGCTCTGTCTTCTAAATATCATGAATGTTTAAAATGTTTTTCATGTATGTCATGTAAAAGCCATAAAATCCATCATTTTTAATATGCACTCAGATTTGGGCAAAGGAGATAATTATAATTAATTATCAAATAGTATAATGTTCAACAGGATGAAGCACGAGCTTATTGAATGGTATCTTTAAAAAGATAGCCCCTCCTTCAGATGAAAAATTTTGATTATACCATAATATACTCATCACTATTATACTTTTGCATATATTCATGGCGGTTCTTATAAAATCTAGAAGCATTCTTCCCAGCGCTCAGATGTTTTCTCCTTTCGTCATAACACAAGGATTATTTTCAACTAATGAGATGTTGGCTTGACCCTCCCACTGTTGTTCAAAAATAGAAAAATAAAATAACCTTGAATTTTAGTAGAGGGTAACACTGAGAATCTCCAGTCACAAATTAGTCTCACATTGTGCTAAACCTAATACAAAGAAGCAACATAGATGATCCATGCCTCAAAGCTCACAGCCGAAGAGTATACCTGGATTAGACGTATGTTTTAAAAAGTCTGTACTGGCTGGGGAAGAACCATAATAAAGAAAGGCAATTGTTTTTGGTATTTATAGGACATGCAAGTACTCTCCATTCAATTTACTGCACCTGGTGCAAAGAAAAAACAAAACAACATACTACAGCAGAATAATATCCTGTGTAATAGACAGACTAGCTGTTGATAGAGATTATCTTAATCAAAATCATCCTTAACCTGTGTCAATAAACCCCTGTAAGCCATAGCCTATCGGCAGATTATTTTGAAGCTAAATGAAATGCAGTTCACAGCTGCATATACTTCATCAGACAAGTACAGATTAAAGCTGATTTGAAAGCATCATGATGAATAATGCATTGTTTCTAAAGTACAATGTGAATTAGGTAGTCAGCCTGTATACAACTGAAATAGGTAGATTTTCAATCAATGGCTGAATTCTCCACAGTAAACAAGGGACAGCAGTTTCTTGGGATGGAGAGAGGTTGTGCTCATGAGTGGGTTCAATTCCTAAAAGGCTGTCAATGGGGTACAAGAAAGAGAAGAAAATATTTTGTGGAAGTTTCTCAGATAGCACTGCAACTTCATTGTAACGCAAACCAGAGGATGGATTCCACCTGCTCCAAGAGACATCATTCCATCAATGACAGTCTTAACACAGGCTCTGTAAGAGGGGGCAAAGGAGGTCTACGGAAGAGGTAGAGTTCAAGTAGTGACAAATGAACTTCCATTTTCACAACTTTGCACAATCTCTTTCAGCTGTAGAAGCTTTTTCCATTGCTTTCACAAACCTTTGAACTATATGAGAATTTCAGATTTAAACACTCCCCAAAACTCCAGGCTTGCAGTTAGTATTACTGTCCTTAGTTTGCTGCACTTGGTGATTAAATAAAGCGTTGAATATTAGAAATATGGAAGATCTAAGCATAGTATCCTGCTCTTACCATTCAAATAGAGTAAATATTTATTAAACACCTAACTCAGAAATTCTGCAGTCTTTGCTCAGGCAAAAGATCCTTTCCCACTTAGAATTAGACAAGTTTTATTTAAATAAGGACAATTGGACTAGGTCCTTCCATTTGAAAATCTATATATGTACAAAATATATATACGTATTTGTGAGAGAGTATTATTTACATGCATGTATATGTTTAGATATATACACAAGCCATACGTACAATCCATATTATGTGGTGACATAATGGTTAGTGAGGCAGAAATCTGAACAAACCCTTACAAATGCCCTTTGCAATCACAGTGACACCGCACACATTGCAATCAAACAGTTTGACTGACGTGACCAATCATTCCTAATGTAAAATTCTAGGCATAGTTTCCATTGCTTTTAAGCTGAAAATCTAGATGCCTGCAGTGCACAGAATAGACAGCCCATCCCTGTGGTAAGGGTAACTATGCCACAGTATGCTTCAGGCATCTGGAAAAACGACCAGAACAGTAACAACACCGTTTTACTCTGAAACAAGATACTCTTTTTCTTTTAAAGTCAATACTTTTTGAAGATAAAAGGTTTGAGATAACTTTGATAAGGTTTGAGATAACTTTGATAAAAATCTGCCCCAACATACTCTGTGCCCTGCTGTAGTTTAATAAACAGGTGTTGTGAGCTGCGAGTCCCATTAGTATCTACCATGTCGTTGATCAATCAACAGTCAGTTTTAGTGATAATGTCCTTACACCTTTCCTGTGAACTTGGAAATTGATGGTTCAATGCATAACTGTTATAGAAGCCAAATACTAAATACTATTGCTTATTGATTGTCTAGAGCTTTTACATTAAATAATTAAATCAAAGAGAAAGGATTACTGTCTGAATACAAAAAGCTACCGGGGCCAAGTCCTGGAATACTGTATAAGCTCAGAAAAAACACCTTTCCTAAACTTCAGCAAAGGGCTTTTAATCTTAAGATCTTTTTCTCTTTCTCAGATGAAGGGTTTTCACATGCACTTAAGTTGTGCTATCAAGTGTGATAGCTTAAACATGTGTCATGCACCTGACATAACATTTGCAGCTCTCATGGCCAAATACGATGAGTGTTTTAAGAGTATGAAATTTCATAAATTCAGGGGGTGAATTGTGGGACGTTGGAGTCTAACAGGGTGTGTCTATGCAAACAGATGAAAGAAGACTTCATAAATACAGTTTAAGGAAGGGTGGAAAGCTTTTTTTTTTTTTTAATCTTTACATTATACTTATCAAGATCCAGATCCAAGAACATAGGCTTTTTCAACATTTCCCTCTATTATGTTTTCTGTAAATCACTGGAGATTAAAACTTCCTCCCTGTTTCGCTCTCTCTTTTCCTTTTTTAAAGAAAGTTAATATTCTTTGGAAATTACCAATTGTTCTTCCACACACATTGGCTCTTGTGCCAATTTGGGAAATTGCAGCGCTGATATGAAGCAAAGACTAATGACTCCTATCTTTGATTCTTTCAAAACGCTTAACAAATGGTTTCATTTAATCGTTCTTCATCGCAATTGATAACTTTCCTGGGCACCCAGGAATGGATTTTGCTATTCTGTAAAGGGTCAGCCACAGACCTATGCAATTTCACCCTGAATTGTGATGTCTTTTGTTTTCACTTTTTACTGCTTTGGCATGCTAAGGAATCAATGCGTCCTTTCTTTTAATGGAAAACTGAGTAAAGGCTTCAGGATCCGAGTCTTCAAAATAGGATCATCTTTTTGTTCAATTGTCAAAGTTTCAGGGAGCACTGACCCACGTCTTATTAGTTACCACAATATAGTAACATGCAGAACACATGGCACCATTTTTTTCATGAATATAAAAATACTTTTATTTTCACTCTTTTATTTTTAATTTCAATTTTAGTTACTTAAGTTTGGTTTTCCTCAGCCTCTTATTCCAACTTCCAAAATACAGCAAGCGCTCTTTAATGACCTTAAAATAGGTTGGTGGGCCCCTCTCCTCTGTCTGCAACAACCCAGAAGCAAAAATCTGTAATCACCATCTTCTTTTGTAATTCACAGAGCTGTTTCTAACCTCTTTACCTACCATTAACCTGAGAGTTTCTCTGTTGTCTGATATCAACGTCTAGTGTAGCTGTTTTGACCAGTGTAGTTCTTTTGTTTGTTTTCCTGAATAATTGTGTAAAAATTATTCTAGTTTAAAAGTGTAATTCGGTAATATGAGTCTTGAAAAGAAATAATAATCCCACATCACCTTTATCACGGGGATCATTTTAGCATCAGCAATACTGCTGTTTGCACACGTTCAGTCATAATACAGAAAAATATCATTTTCAGCTATGTTTTGAGAGCATTTGTGTTTGTTTACTATCGTCTGCTGCCATCTGAATTTTTCATTCACATATAAAAAGCAGTTCCCAAGGGTGTTTGGAAAAACAGTCATTAGTTAAATCTCTGCTGTTTTGAGAACTTTTCCCCTAAACAATAAATATTCTTGCTGATAAGACTGTTATTTTTTCTTATGTCCAGGCTTGAGCTGGACTTAGATGCTATACAGCTGCAGTACCTTCTGGTTCAGCCGGATGATCCAGGGGACAGAAATTCTCTAAAGCTTTTCAACTATTTACTTTCAGAGCAGCAAGCAGTATTTATTTATCACACTCACCAATAATCAGCCTTAAGATTTTGGACCATCAGATGAAAAGGAGCATTCAACAGAAAGACCTTTCTGGTGTGACTGAAAAGAGTATTTTTGCCAGCTAATGTGAAAGCTTGGTTAAAGATGCATTTTTGTGGCTTATGTTCTTTGGTATGAATAGACTATCCCCTTGCCATCTGTCTGAGGCTCCTTCTTGCTATATAAACTTTTCCGCTGATTGCTACTGTGCCTGTTGGGTAGAGATGAGCTGGTCAGACTGCATATTCCCTCAGTGCTGAGCTCAGTCAACAACCCAGTCTAACTCCAACAGATGTTACTGCTTCTCAAGGCCAAAGTAACCTTTCCAGACCTCTTAAAAAACAGACAGACAAACATACCCCAACAAAAACAACAACAAAAAACAGAAATCCTGGAGCAAATATTAATAAAATAGTTATTTAAGCCCTTCACCCTACGCTAGGAAGAAATTAGCTTTTTGTTTTCTTATAAGGTAATGTTTTCCATAAAATTATATTTGTGACCTTCTACCCCACCTATTCCTAAAGTATAGGGACCAACGCCCCTGCTTCAGAGAACTACCACTATTAAAGAAAACATTTAATCACCTGCTTCAATGTCACCAAAGTCATTGCGAAATAGGCACATGTCTTCATGAGTCACCTCCATAGTGACTATCTTACAGTCAGCACTGCCCTTTCCTGGGGCTTGTCTCTATTCAAAAACGGGTTAACATTCTTCAGATCTGAATGCTCTTAGGGCTCTTGTCTCAGATCCGCTTAAACCACACCACCATTTCTCTATCTCACCTCTTTAACTCACACTTCCCTTATATTTGGATTGGGTGAGGCCTGGCCAATCTTTGTCAGATGGGATAACTCACTTAACCCTTTCTCACCATGGTCAATATCTGAAATTTGGTGATCAGTTCAGAAAATTACTGCAAGCTTTTGCAAACTCAAAATAATTAATGAATTTCAGATATGAATTGAAAGCTTATATATAACATGGGCAATACGACCATCCCTCCTTTGGCATTTGCATTTCACAGCTTCCTTTATGTTGGTGCTATGTTTTGAGTCTTGAGCTCACCATAGGATATAAGACTCCTGAGCTTATATTGTTTCAATATCACCCATGAATACAAGTTCAAAACTCACACTGCTTCTGCATTCATGCTCTAATTCTTTTTAGGCCATTGCACTATCAAAATACCAAAACAGAAGCCCATGTTCGCATTTAGTTAGTGGTCTGTTTTATTAAAAAACAAGGCAATCCAGATATGTTTGTTTCATTTTTTATTTCAGTACTGAGTTACTGAAACTTGGATAGATAAGTCTTTCAGTGTATTTAGATCCTAATTTTTCTCATATCCACTGTATTTTTTATACAATAGACTTGACTTTTCATGGAATAAAGATTATCATTTGGCTTGACTATCTCTAGCAGTTTTATGCGGGCTTTTTTGTGAATTGTTCTTGCCATCTATTAGATACCAAAGGTAAATATACATGATTCTATCAGCTTTCCCCTTTTCATTTGGTACTGTTATCATAGGCCAGGAACCACATTGTTGTAAACAGGTGCAACTTCAGTTGCCTTAGTTACAACGTAGTTTTGTTTAAAAGGGCTAGGCCTGCAGCTCTATTCTTTCCTCCCATTTATTTCTCACCGTTTTACTGATTCCTCAACATAAATCTCCAAGCATTACCTATTTAAATTGCATCACTCAAAGCTGCAAGTTTTATAGTTACCAAAGTCAGCTAAAACAGTATCAATCTCAGTATCATACCTCAGATCAGGATTACTTCAACATTTTCATAAATGAAAGAAACAGTTATGAACAACAGCCCTAAATTGCCTTATATTCCACACAAAAACCACAGCACTCAAGTCTTTCCATATAGTAACAGATGTCCCAGATATAAATGGTTACAGTTATTACATTTTATGAAGGACCCTCTGAATTCTGAAGCTCTAATAAAGTGTTATTTCAATTCCAGTTTTGCTATCATACTCTTCATAGATTCAGTGAATAGCCATTTATTATCAGCAGCTCTACTATTTTAGGCACATCAGAAAAAAGTTCCTTCTCTGAGAGTACTATTGCACACCTCTGACCACTGACTTTGGTGGCCCACTGACTTTGTTATAAGACCACTGAAGGAAAATTAGGCCCTTTCATGTTTAAGAACATGTAAAAAACTAGGAAAGTAATTTTTGTAAAATAATTTCCATGAGGAATATAATCATATTATATGGGTTTTCCCCTTGCAACAGGTACACATAGCATTTTGTAAACGTCTGTGGGTGTTGACAAGTTAAAGCGGCCTGGTGTAACTTACCCTTAACTTACCCTTGCATCATCTGCAGAGATAGAATGGGGACAAAGAGAGTACCTTTCCCAGCATTGGCTTGATTCTGTGTCCCAGCTCATGAAGCCACCACCACTTCCACCCCATCATATACACAGAACAGGTAGTGTGGCATCCAGTGGTGGGTGTGCAGAGGAGCAATCAGAGGTGCCTTGGATGCACCTCAGCTCCGGGACAAAGTGGGACCCATTCAGGGGAAGCCTTGCTAGGTGCTGAGGCAGGTTTCAAAGTAATCAGGGAGATGCCCAGACACCTAAATCACACCCAAAGTCCTGCAGCTCTTCCATCAAATCAGGTTTTCAGTCAGCACTTAGGGATGTAAAGTGTCCTTGCAGAAAAACTGTCTTGTTCCCTGCTTAACTGATAAAGAGAATTGAAGATTTCTATCAAATTTCTCCTGTGCCAATCTTATACTCAGATTATCTCCATTTCCTCTTCCTTTCCAGTTGAATGCTTCATTACCTTGCAATAATTTATTTTATTGCAATTTATTACAGAACAAATAAAAGCAGGCATTATGTGTGGTTTTTTTTCTTCTGTAAAGGATAGCTCAGATTTAGATACTGCTACCTGATGAAGATGAACCCTTTTCTGATTTTATATTTGCAGTGATTAGAACATTTTCTAAACTTGAATCTAATATGCAAAGGAAGGGCAGATCATGTGAAATGAAGGCCAACCTGAAGAAGAACTAGTTCAAAGGATTACACTAATTTAAAACTCAAAGAAGAGAAAGGAAACTTCATTTCCTATTCTTTTCTGAAATATGGGAACAGAAATGCTGACACAATTTTTTTTCCTGCTTCAGCTGAACATAGGAAACCCTGAATGTTCTTATGAGACTCTGTCTTTGTGGAGTTTCTATTTTTCTTCAGGGCTGGAGATTTATTGTTTTGGAAGACTAGATTTAATGACTTAAAAGCTGTCTTTATTCCTCTGTTCCTATGTAAAAGCATCACCATCAAGTAAGCAAAAAGAATTGCTGCCCAGTATGACATAAATCCTCCAATGTGGATTCATCAGTTTCTTACCGTGGTAACACTTCTTTTCCAGCTCACATTGTACTGTGCTGCCATATTACGTAGCTTCTTGGTTGACATGATTGCAGCTAATTCAGGAGTAGGAAGGGACTGGCTAAACTGGCAGCATTTCAAATGCATTCCCTGAGGTCTGAGTCCCTAACTCTTGTTCTGTGCCATGAGTGGCCGCAAGACGGTTATCACAGCTGGGAGTTTGATGTTCTCCTCCCAGCTGATACAACCCACGCCTTTCCTCTGGGACACTTCCTACAAAAATTGAAAAAACAGGAACAGGCCATTAAGTGTCCTGTAAGAAAGCAGAGCTATAACATTTTTTTCTACTTTAAGTAAATCCAAGGACCAGCAAGCTCAAGAATTTTCTTCTGTCATGTACCCTGAGCTGTTCTCTCTTCTAGTTTAACATCGTTTATGTAGCTGAGCTGATATGCATCATCGTTACAACATAACTGTTAGTCCTGAGACGTTGAACCATTGCTAAAGAACTCCTGCCTCAAAAAAGGTGTAAGACTAAATAGATTACCTCAGCGAAAAGAAAACTATCAGGGGAAAAAATCACAGCACTACCCAACAGCCTAGGTCTGGGGCTGAGAGAATCATTCGGCTTTCCAACATTACCAGTCTACCTATCTAAATGCCCCCTATTCTGAGCTGAACAGTCTGTCCTCTCTGAAAGCCTAAACTTTCTCTCCAGGTAAATATCTACCAAGAGTTGAGACCCCATCTTAAAGAACTCTCCACAGTCAATAAGAAACCATTTCTAATATAACTCCACTCTGTAAAAGTCCCAAGAAGTTCAACAAACTAAAATTGGACCGAACATTCCCTACTGGCTGCAATGCCACTTCTGAGCATTATTTTGACTACATCAGGAAAAGAATCAACAGTGAAATGATTCACAGATAACAGCTCTCTTAGAGAGGCAAGCTATATAGCCCTTCAGGACCAGTCACTGAATGGAAATTAAACCAGCAGAGGCAGGGGAAATACAAGCACTCTGAGCACTCATAATTCAAGAAACACACGACTGTGCCCAAAGGACAGTCCTTGGACACTGCACACAGTAAAAAATTCTGTTTCAAATCTGATGAAAGGCTTGTGTGCCTGACAGTGTGTCTGCTTCTTCTAACCGTACTATCTGGTCTAATAAAATACACTACCTTTAGCTAGAAATTTTGCTCTGCCTCACATTCCTACACCATCACAGCTACAACAGCTCTGTGACTAAACAGATCTAATTCAAACCAGTCGTTTCATTTGCGCTCATGGGAGAGTTCCATCTTTTGTCTCTAAAGAAGAGAAACAGATAAGTGCAACACGCACATACAACAAGCACATGTATCTGCACTAAACCCATCTGTATGTCAGGATAAGTAGAAAATTCTCCTGCCTTGACGTCTCTCCATTCTGATACTTCCTGCTTCTCCCTTCAATATCTGTGGCTACACTGAAGTGATATGAAAAAATCCCTGGTGGGGATTTTCTGCAATTCTCCTGCTTCTGCTTTAGCAGATCTGTCAGTGCTAATAAGAGGGAGAGGAAAGTGCATGTGGATCACCAATACTGTTGCTGTCACATTTGCCAGTCTTCCACAGTGTAGCTCCACTAAAAAGCAGTAAAAAAAAGGGGGGGGGGGGTGGAAGGCTGCAGATCAACAGCAACATTCCCAACATGGCTAATGCTCTACTGATGCCACCACACTACTCTGAGAATTACAGGAAAACCACAATGAAGACAGATCCTTAGTCATGAGAAGTTTTGTAATTTTTGCATCATCTAACTTAGAACAAGCTGGGAGGAAGGCAGCAGGAATGGCAAGAGAAAGCAGAGCAGGAGGCACTCAGCTCTTTCCTTGTCACAGCAGAGGTCACAAGTGCTCAGGCCAAGTGGCAGGAGCAGCAGGTGCTTTGGAAAGTCCTCCTGGCACATTGCCACTGTCAGACGTTTGCCCAATCATGCTGTAAGAATCAATAAAACCACTTTAACAGTTCGTAAGAGACACAAGTGTTCAAATGAAACAAAACATACTGGTCAGAAATGGTTTTCTTTTGGGGCTTGGGGTACTTGACCTAAGACATAGAGCAGATAACTGTAATATTCCCAGTGATTCCATGAGCTTTGAATCAGCTCCATAAACTGTGGGAAAGAAGTGCATAGAAGAAACGTCACCCAATGGCCTGCCTGGGAATCTACTCTCCCAGGCATTACGGTTGTTACTGACCTTCAAGGAGGCAAGCAAAAAACTGAGTTTTCATACATCTGTTGTCAGTCGATCTGTTTTCAGCCAATTTAATTCTCTTGAGGCCAAGCCTCTTGCAAAATAATAATCACAAAAGGTGGGAGAGATACACACAGGAGAAAGGGAGTTCTGCAAGAACTGCAAATCATGCGAGAAGCTGTATTCATGTAAATATTTGTGTAAAAAAACCTGTGTATTCTGAAGCATTTCCAGCCCTGACATTCAATGTGCTATTTCAGGAAAGTAGACAATTACAATCTGAGCCTAAACTGTAGAGCCAGCTTGCAAGCTGTCCATGAGCAAATGTGCCAGAGAAGTCATCTACCTGCTTTTTCTTGCTGTCTGTGCACTTCAGATCATACCTAAACTGCTATAGGCAGAGACCTGCTCCAAAGACCCACTTCATCTAAAGAGCAAATCACCTGGGAAATGAGGGCCTGAACAGTAGGGAAGCAAACTGTGCAGCCTGGGGCACGATTTCTCCTGCTGCTACATAAAGAGCAGGCTCGCCTCTGCTTCTGCCAGGTAGATTTACGTACAAACTGCAGTCTGTTGCCTCATTAGAGTCACTTTTCATTGACACTGTAATTGCATACTTTACTCTAAATCCTCTCTTAGTAGCATGTGATACCAGGAATAATAAAAGAGGCAAAAATAGTACAGTGTTAGCTGATAGTAAGAATGGGCTCAGGTTTCGGGCAAAGAGGGAGTCCTCTTTATGAGTTATAAATATGAATGAAAATTTTCAGATTGTTTTTAAATATCTGTCTTGCATTGTCAAAATATGCTATGTATTTTTATTTTTTATATAAACAATTCTCATAATGTACCTACAACATATTGGCTAGTGGTCTTTAACACCAGTTTAGTGGCAGACTTTAACTAACATTTTCTGATTTTTTTTTCAAATTCTGAATGAAGATTTAACATTTTTGTGCCTTTACATGAATGCCTTTCTTTCAGATAACCTAGCTAGAGATCTAAAATAATGATCACTGTTTCCCTGCATACAGTCTGTATATAGAAAGTTGCCTCTGTTGGCAAAAGAGGTGAGTTATCCTGTTGTTCAGTTACTTTGCACGGCATGCTGTTAGAGCACTCTCTGCCACATCCGTACACAGAAACCCTACTGACACTTATAGCTCTTTGTGTAGATAAGGATAATATATAACAATATATAACAATTTATGACATTTTCACTCACATGGTTTGAACACACAGAACAAACATCTGTCAGGTTTGTATAATAAAAAATAGGTTTTAAAATTGAAGGTCTTCTCATTAATGCCTTTTCACAGTCTTATTGATAACATTTATTCTCCAAAAACATAACTCTAGTAGTGAATAATGTTTCAGTCTAATCGGTTTGTATTCCCTCTTTTCCAGTGGTTTATTCCCTAATTCAGATGTTGATCTTCTCTTAGTGACATCATACTGAGGTGCTGTGGAAATAACTTTGATGTCTTAAACAGAAGATAACTTGCTTCAGTCAGAACAATGTGAAAGGGGACAATTAGTTTTTAAATACCAAAAGCTTCTTTGTATAAATATTCCCAACAAAACAAACAGACATTATAGACATTATTTGTAAATTTTATATTTTAAAATTCTCTGTGAATTGTAAATTCTGTGTTTTTTCCATGCTCCCAATATAACGCACTGGCCCAGTTCTGCTTTCAATTACATCAACACAATCGTCTAGAAATCAATGTCATCACACCATTGTAAAGTTGGGTTGAGATCTGATTTGGGCCTTCTTTCATTTTTTGATTATGAGCATTATAGACTTCTTTTCTTCTTTTTTTTTAAACTCAGCTTCAACTAATTTTTTTTTTTAACTCCGTTTGCCCCAGGCTTAAGTTCAGTTTGGACAGTCTGAGCTGAGAAAAAAAAAGCAAAACAAACACTGTTTGTCTCCTTTTGAAAGTTATTCAGGCACCAGGGGTTAGGTCTTGATTAATGCTCTCTTTTGAAGCCATTGTTATCTAAGCTCTTATACAATTTGTTTTGGAATTTTCCTTGTTTTCAAAAGTAGCGTTGAAATCTCAATGAAGTTAACACAAAGAACTACTGTAATGAAGTAAGACTATGCCCATAGCAACAAAAGGAATAAAAATGAATTATTTTATATGCTGCCAGTGAGCATCACTATTATGGGAATATAAGAACAGTAAGAGCTTGATTCAGCTGCTTACACACAAGCATCTAGTGACATTTGAGATGCTCAGGATTTCCCGCGTGGCATTCACATGCAAATCCAAAACTGTATAAGTCTTCCTTATGTTCTTGGGGTGTCATATCTGACAGCTCCATGTGTCTGACAGCCCCAACTCTCCAGCGTCTCAAATGACACGATAGAGTTTTGTTGAGACAATTGAATCAAGCCCTCAGTGTCTGGGTGTTGCGCATCATTTAGTTCTTTGCCACCAAAATTAGCTTTACACTTCATCAGTGAAGGATACACCTATAATGAAATGTTTTAACTATCTTTTGGTAAATCTGGTCAACAAGAATTCTGCATAATCTGCAAGCAGAAATATAAGAACAGTAAAGTACTAGCATCTTTATGCCACACGCTTTGTTATGCTTGGTAGCGAATTATAGCACATTCCCGTGGGGAGGAAAACAACCATGTTGTAGAACCTCAGTGAACCATATAAAAGCCAGAAGTCCAAATCATCTACAGCATAATTAGATACAGCCCCTGTGACATTTGCAAAGTTGCTTCTGTTTCATGTCGTGGTGAATTGGTTGGTAGTGAATTCATCTGGGTTTTAATACAGTTACTGAAAGTACATTTTACAGACTTTGCTTCCATCAACATTTGCAGGATGAGGGGATAGCCATACCATAACCTGCTTCCCAACATGTGTAGTGTAGAGCGTTTTTAAATGAAAGTGGAATACCTGAACAATTCCATTTATACTATGGAATATATTTCCTCCACAGATAGATCAGCTAATGCTTACTTTACCATTGCTGTAACATTTGTTATGAATACTAGGAGTGAGTACAATTTGCCCTACTCTTTCAGAATGAAAGAGTTTCCAAGTGATCTGTTTCCATTTAGTGCATGAGAAAGCTTCTTTTGAGACAGTGTTTGCAATACATAGACAAAGCACAGTGTCTGTTCTGTAGCTGTCACTAGTATAAAGGCTTCAACCATTTAACAGGGATAGCAGGCCCATTATGTTTAGCGAACTTTGCCGGCTTGTCCAAGACACTGTAACAAGCACAATTTCTTCTTAGCCTGTTTTCTGGTTAGTTTCCTCGTCCATAGCCAGCTTGCTTTCACCTCAGCTGCTGGCTCTCTCCATACCATCCTCCTTACCTTACAAGGGCTGGCATGCTCTTCTCCTTTGCTCACTGCACCAGCTAGCCTATCCTTGGCACTCCTCCCCATGTAAAGCTGATCAATTCATTCCACTCCTGTCTCTCGGCTGCAAAGGTGACCAACTCTCAGAGCCCCCTTTCCACTTTGGTAACCTTTTGATATTGTGCCGTGATACAATGCTGGCTTGTACTACCAAGAATTGCTAGTGGCTTTCAACCCTGCAGGAGAGGGGTCATTTAAGGACAGATCACAACTAACTATAAGCTTCTTTCTATAGCTAGTCTATTTTATTCTTAACGTTACTTAAACTTAGATTTCTGTCTGTTAATGTTACTATGGTTATACTGACCTCTAGGGGTTTGCTTTTCGTCACAGAGTCTTTATCTTCTTTTGTTCCAGAACGGTGAAAGCAGTTTCCTGCTTCATTCGTGCCAAGTGGAACCATAATCTCACTCTTCTTGCATATCTTAGTTTCTTTAAAAAATAAGAAAAACATTAAATGAATACAAAAACGTCAAGACAGAAAACCACACACAGCCATGTTTGTAAGGACATCAGCTAAGATACAATGGTGCCTTCAAAGACGAAGAAAGCCTTGGACAAAATCTGTAGACGTTTTTAAGGACTGCCAGATACAATGTCTCATACGGACAATAAGAACTGTGTTAGTCTTAAATCTTTTTATCACATTCATCCTGCTTTATTCTTGAGAGTGACATCACTAATTTTTGTTCCATAGACCATTCCATTTTTATTCCATGTCCTTTCTGAGAATCATAAACATAATTGTTAGGAACAAGAACTTGGGCAGCTTTTCAGTGACGATTCACCTTTTGTTAGAGACACATGCATTTGTCACATACGAAGACAAATTAGTTTGGTTGCTTTAAATGATACAAATGCTTAAATAAAGCCTCTGAATTATGAAATTGATCTTTTGCATCAAAATGCTGCGCTCTAACAACACAAAGTCTTTTTAAAGGACTTTTGGCATTTTATGTAGTCTAGTGTGCATGCACAAAATATGAATTCAACAAAAACACGGTGGCCTTAGCGTCTCTCAGCAGCACAGATTTTCCAAGGAAAGTGTCCATTACATCGGCACTACAGCGGTAAGATTTTAGGTCAGTACATGCAAAAGTGAATGTTATACACACTGCTTGGAAATACACTGGGAGAGTCTTTAATTTCAGGATTGCATACAGACTCACACAATTCTATGTTTTTAATATGGACATGCATATAACCTCTTCAGTACCGTGCTCTACTCTATATTTGCCCAAATGAACAGACAATTGGAAACAATTCATCAAAACTATTAATTAATGCAATGCAATTTTCAACTAGTGCCATAGCTATAATCATAGCGGAACAGAACAAGGCCAAAAATTTACTGTCTAATTTTATAAAGCATCCTGGCTTCATGCCCAAAATGAAACAGTCCCAGCTTCTGCTTTTACTGATACATCTGGAATCACCAGATAATCAGGAAATCCGTAGGTGGAGAATGGGAAATCCTATATTTCTCACCTGATTTGATGAGGAATTCCACTGTGGAAAATCATATTATCTATCAACCAAGACTACATATAGTATATAAAAATAATTTTAAAAAGCTAAACTAGGATCAGAATAAAGAGCAGAAACAAGCAAGCAGATGAATTCTTAGCTGTCAGTTAAATTTAAATTTACTATAGAAGTACCATGGGATTCTTAGCTATTTCGTGAATCCCACATAAGATGGCCTCAGGCAATAATATCAGAGAACATATTACATCCAGGGAAGAATGCTGAATTCCAGTCCTTGACTGGACATGTCTCATTTTGCTCATCCAGTGCAAATTCCTGATCCTCCTCCTTAAGCTTCTATAGAAGCTGGTTTTAACTTACCTCATGTTTCTTTAGTCCCATATACACTGATTAATTTTCCTCTTAAATTTCATTGGGAGGGGGCCTTTCCCAGGCCTGTATTTACTTAATTTACTTAGCCTTTCTCTACTCCTTCCCCCTGCCAAATATCTTTCCCTTTTATAACAGATATCAGACATAGATAACTTTCCAAAGCTGCTCCTCTGTCTTTAATTGTTTTGTATTATACTTGGCATGATTCAGGCCTCAATCCTGCAAGGCTGGCATTTCTTTATCCTTAATCACTGCAAGCAGACTCGTTGATAGTGGGCAAACAAAGCTCAAGCAATAGTTCTATACAAGCCACTATTCCTATGCGAATATCAAATTATCATCCTAGGAATGGGGTGGACAATGTAGGGGCACTTCCCTTCCCAGGGACAGCAGGGATCCTGGGAGAATCTTCCCGACTCTGTCAAATTTAGGAGCCTCCATTGGCGAGTTGTTCCCTAACAGCCTGGTTCCAAAAAAGCAGGGCTGCTATATAAGTGCAAATGAGATTTTCTGATCTAAAAAGGACTACAGAAGAAGTCATTCTGCTTAGGTCCCAGTGCATTGGAGCAAACCAGAAATCAGGAAAAAAAAAGGTCAACCAAAAAAGTTGGCAGTTTTTACAGGGGTTCAGGGAGATTCATTTACAGAATGTCCAATTGATGGATGATCTGAAATGCAGAAACATGACTCAAGTTTCTCTATGACTGACAGTACAAGAGTAATAAGCAGGGACTCAGCCATGCAGAATCTCCATTTGACCAAAGGCCTATCAGACCTGCTATTATATTAAATAAAATAAACCCTTGTGCTTATCAAAAGGCTGAAATTAGAAAGCAGCACAAACGCTGCATACTTGAAATTCACTTGCAGTAATTTTTTTAAACTCTTCCTGTAAACATAAGAGGAATTTAGTGAGCAGTACTAAACATTATGTTGCTAGGTGCTGTCTAAAACTAAGTCTCTGTGCTGCTGTGGCCCAAATTAGAATTAGCAATGAGCAGTCACAACTTAATGAGCAGCTTGAAAGCTATTCTCCCTGACACAGTGAACTGCCTGGGGAGCTAAATGAAGAAATTGTGTAGTTTCACAGCTCCACCTTTAAAAGTGTGGGCTATTGACATACGACTAAAAAGTGATTGTTGCTGAATAATGGAATAAAACACAGCAAAGAAGAAAACCCTATAATCATAATACAGCAATAAAAATGCTTTAGATACGATCTGTATACCAAACTCATATTGTAGTATGATAAATACTAGCTTTGGTTTACTAAATAAATTAAATTTTTATATGGCCCACTTTGCTACGTAAGCAAAGTGCTTCACAGTCAATACTTATTAACCAGCTCCTCTAGTTAGTGACTGTTAGCAAAGCCAGCTCTGAGCAAAGCTGTGTACATTCAGCTTAATGAATTGAATGTACACAATGTCTAAGCTGACAAAAATGGACAAAGGCTGAGTCTTGAGAATTATTTCACTCTATGTGTCCTTAATCCTTTTTGAAATATAGAATACCTAGCATCACTGGTTTTCTTGCAGCAGTCAGTCTCCAGTCAGCCATGCCAAAGCTTGTATTTAAACTGTGTAGAATAAAACACAACTTTTTTGGAGAACTAGCCGTGGAAACAACCCTAGCAGGAGGCAAATATTGTATCGTACATGACATTGTGGCCAGTATGGCATTTCTAAATGAAAGATCCTCCCTGGGATCTGCAGGCACTGAATGAAACATAAGTTGTTGTCAGTGTAACCATGCTAATACCACCATGGGAACTGGCAAGAATCTGTTTCATTCAGCACCTGTGAAATATATAAAATGGAATGAATCAAAGGATATTTAGAATTACAATGCACTTGAAATAACATTTGTGAGACATCCGTATCTCAAGAGCTTTTATTGTAGCTCTTTACAACTACTTCTGTGTAGACTTTTTTTTTTTACTTGGATTGCTCATTATAAAATGGCTGCGCTATAATCACAAAGGCCATATTATTCTGTCCGCAATGTAGGAAACGCAATGGACCTAAACCTTGAAAGAAAGTGCCCCAGGAAATTTAATATTCAAATTTAAATCACATCTGAGTAATATCAATGCTACTTCAGTATATCTGTCAAGCTAAGAAGGATTCTCTCACTTTTTTGCTGGAAGACGTCCAAAATCTGAGTGTTAAAATGGTGTTAAATATGACAGAGAAAAGCCAACTGTGACAGAATTAAATTAGGGTCCACTACGGTGCTAGAAATTACTAGAGAGTTAAAATGAATGTGAAGTCCTTGCCATTAATAGTGACTAGTGCTAGGTGTTTGAGGGTTTGGGGGTGGGGCTGTGTTATTGCTGTTTTTTACAGATGAGCAGTAAATTAGCTGAATTTGCTTACCAAAATTCCTTCTAACAGGTTCACTGGAAAATCTTTCTACACTCTGCTAGGCTGTTAAAAAAATTGTTATGCTTCTCACAAGGTGCAATTGCATTTGATGGCATGGGAAGACATTCCTCTCAATACTGTGACCTCTGGATGTCATTTATTTTTAAAATTACTTTGTCATGCAAGCCTAATAAATCTCCTGCACTGAGAGTGAGACTCACACAGGTGGCTTTTCAGCTTATGCTGACTGTCAAGCTAGCTCAGTCATCCCCAGAAATACGTGGTGGCCTCCTTCCCATGGACCTACATGCAACGTGGCCTGATTCATGATCCACTAACCAGCTCTGAGTGGATTGTCGTAGAGCAGCCAGGTCTTGGAGCAGCACTGCTCTGTATTGCAGTTAAAAGCGAGCTATAGAGTGAGGGTTCATATCTGAAATGGCCAATGCTATGCGATGGCCTGATACCTTAGCCCTTTCCCAAAGTCATATGATCCGATCATCCCTGCTCCCTTCCTCTTCTCATTTGTCGGGTTACAAGTCTGAGTGTGATACCTCTCATATCAGGAAAGAAGAAATGCAACTGTGTACACTTGGTTTGAAAAGTCTTAACAAGGATACCTATCTAATATCAAGCATATTAACTCGATAAGTACTCTGCAGATGTGGTTGCCCGTGCCCAGAAAAAGTGACTTATCTGTGATGACATTATATAATAAAAGCAAAGATTCAGAACATAGTTAGAGTATTTTTCATATTTCATGGGGACAATGCAATAGTTAACTCACTGGTCATCTAAAGTCTGGACTGTCTTGGACAGAAGGTCGTAAAGAAGCAGCACTGCTATGTATTCATTATGTATATAACAGATATGTAGCAGCACAAATACCTTTTGCTTAGCTATTTTCTTACACAAATAGCAATCAGATGTACCAGCCATACATAAGCTCCTTCAGTTGTTTCCCAAGACTGCTTTAATATGAGGAACTCGGAGGAAACTCTGGCCTATAGGAAACAACACATATTCATCTATTGTTCAAACTGATCAAATCCCTTTTTTTACACTTCCAAATGGAATTTATCCCTTTAAATGTGTACCATCTTAATCTGCCAAATCTACCACATTAAACGTTAAAATCCTTCTCTCACATACTATTGTACCACACATCAAAGCATTCTGAACAGAAGCAATAGAGTCGTAACCTGCTTTTATTCACCCCCATCTTACGCAATTCACCTTTATAACTTCCTGCCAGTTGTATTTAACCTTTGATTTCACCACTGGAATATTTTCTGTAATAGCAGCCAAACCAAACAGCACAAGTACAGTAGAATCCTTTCCCATATCAGCTTAAATTTCATTCACTGAAACACATACTCCTTTTATTTTCAGAAAGTCTTTATTTTTGTGAATTTCTCAGTTCTTCTTGCCTATAGAGATCTGTCACATCTTATTAAGTATGCCAGAGAAACGAAGCCTCAGCTAAGAATGGCACTAATTCTCATACCGTCTTTGCAGCCCAAACCCTCAAAAGCTGTATCACACCCTTAGTAATATCAAGCTAGTTTTTGCCAAATTAAGTGTATTTGTAGAGCATTCTCAACGGGCCAGCACTATCTCAAGCATGGAAATCAAGCAAATGGGGCCCAAAACCAATCCCTAGTTTCTTAAGCCTATGACCAACAGCTAACAGGGAGGCTTTCCCTTCATTCCATAGAGGGGAGTCTTGGAGTACTGCAAACTTTAAAATTGGGCTGGTCCATTTGCAAAAATGAGACTAAAATATGAAAATCTCCCAAAAAGAGATGTAAAGGTGCAAAGTCTAATTTGAAATGTTGATACTTCTCAGCTGCTTAAGCTTTCACCCAAATGCAATTTATTGGACACTGGGTGTGTCAAATCCGTATTGATGTTTCTGTGGTAAATTAACATCAAATCAGATCAGAGTTAATAAGAGCCTACTTGTAGAGGGTGTGCATACGGGAGAGAACTGAGGGCTCTTTCTTTCTCTGAGCAGCAGAATTACTATGAGGTCTTTTTTGTCATGCTACCAGGGAAAAAATTTCTTGGCTTCTTTTGTTCTTACAGTGTTAAAAGAGGTTTGCTATGATGAGCAAATTCTATAGAAGGGTTCGCAGTTGCTTTAGTAGGCCTTGTCCCTGTAAAATATCCAAGCAAATGCCCCACTACGTCTTGATTCCCTTGCTTGTCTCTTCCACCTCCTTCATATATAATTTCTGTGACAGTAGTATACTTTATTGATGCACTAGAGAACTGATAGCAGAATATAGAGATTTTCCAAGCCAAGGCAACTGTATACTGATCTTGCAGGACCTTTTGTTAAAACACTATGTTAAAATAGGAAAAAAAACCAAAAAGAAAGAAAAAAACATTGCTATTATCATTCTAAAGACAACTCATAATGACTAATTCAACTAACATCTAATCAACACAAGGCATTAATTACCAGGTTCTTTGGATAAGGTAGCCTTTATGTAATTGTCTCAGATGAAAAAAGAAGACAATCATAAAAGTAACATATGTCAAAACTGTCATATTAAAAACAATTAAACATCTTCATTAATTGTTTTCTGTCTTCACTGGGAATTACAATACATGGTGGGACTGTCATCCATATTTAACACTGTAAGGATAAACACTTTAAGTGAAACACATGGGAACTGTAGGAGAAACTTTTAGTCCATTCAAATTCCTGCCTTGATGCTGTTTTAATTTGGTCATTGTTAATTTTCAAATACTTTACATCCATTAGATGATTATAAGCCAGTTTAATGTACAGATAACCACTGTTCAGGCTACTGAATTCAGGTAGTGAAGACAAATCCAACCTGTTCAGAAAAGCACAGGATCATTTAATACTGGTTAAATAAATCGTTCCTGTATGGATTTAACACTTCGTTATAGGAGACTGTGACCATGCAAATCACTGCAAAAGGATTCAGAAACTGATATATCTATTTTCTCATTTTCTCTTTTAATTCTGCAAACTGAAGAAATGTAGAAACTAACTTAACATGAGAAATGGTGAAAATAAACTTGAGTTCAAAATTTCTGCTGTTAATCTAAAATGACACAGTTAAGAAAGCTTTAGAATCATCTTAGCTCAACAATAATACTACTAAGGTTTTCAGGTAAAATCAAAAGCATTGCACTATACTTTCCGAAGTTCCTGGATGCATTCAGTTTGTCTTGTTCTCCTAAGTTATCTGCTGCGTTTGGTTAGACATTAATAAAAGTAGGGTAAGCAAACGTAAGTCATGATGAAGAGCAGCACTGTGTATTTACTTACACAATTTGATTCAAGAGCATTTTTAAGTATGCTATGTTTTCATAAATATTTTAATAGGCAGGCAAGCATTTAGCGCTACAGGAAACATATAAATATAGCTCTAAATTACTAAGATCACTTATGGATAGTCCCATTTATTTCTTTCCAAATGCAGTGTTCCAGTTCAATAATTTTCTTTTTTGCGGCTTTTGATGAGCAGGAAGAAGAAAGGTATCATGTATGTTTACTTCATCTTGAGGACTGTAGAACGATGGCATAACACCTGGCAACTCTTGAGCCCTTTCTTCTCTTCCTCGTCGTTATTTTGTATGTGTGGCACCTGCTGACTCAGTCAGCCTCCAGAATCACTGCTGGCACAACATTGAACAAAACAATAAAGAAAACAAATACACTGGAACACTAGCTTGGCTGCTGGCTGGCCAACGCATTAAATACACAAAGAGCAGCAATTTTGTCTGCACCCTGCAAAAGCTCAAGCATTTATCTCATCTAAACAAGACAATTTCTCTCTCTCTCACAGGCCCACACTTTTTAACTTAAACATGAGACATGCAAAATTAAGAAGCGTACGTATGACTCGCCTGAATTTTTATCACACACAGCCTCTGAAAGATCCTTTCCCATCCCTCCCTTTCTGAATGGGAGAGTCTGTTAATTTTATCTTCTACAATAGCGATATTAAAACATGACTTTAATTTCTTGTACCTGAAATGACAACCATTTTGGAGGAAGGGCCCTTCAGGACAGTAATTATTGCAGTAAAGCTAACTGTTGAGAAATCTCTTTGTTACATGTGTATAGCACTAGTGAGATTCGCGAAGCTTGTCAGGAGCCACCAGGCCTTACTACAATTGAAATAGTAAATGGGACTGAGGACTGTTTGGAGGCTTCAGAACTAGCAGAAAAGCAGGCTATTACCTTACAATAAGAACCTGAGAAGCAACATTACAGGGCAAGCAGATGTAAATCCTGTAAATTTAAAGCACTGCTATTTTCTTTTGCCTTAAAGTAAGTTGAATTGAATCTTTAGCTGAAACACAGCTGACATTCAGACTTCTTTAATGAGACTAGTCCTATTACAGGGAACTGAATGGAAGCCCTAAGTGTTATCTACTCTGCTATTGCCTTTCTCTCATAGTTTAAACAGAGTTTGGATTGCCCTGAACTAGAATGGCATTCAGCTAGCAGCTAGCCAACAACCTTACCAAGAGAGAAGTCACAGCTATTAGGCGGAGCCGGAATTAGCTGAGTTAACTGGAAAGACCTAGTTTAGGCAAGTCATGTTCACTGCCTTAAAACCTGTTTCAGTTGTCACATCCACCTGGGAAACTCAATACTTAACCTTGGGAGAGACCTTCTGTATTTGGGAAAAGTCCTTGAGAGAATCCCCTGTAAAAATATGCAGCTCCAGTTTCAGCCCATTATAATACTGCTAGTTTTCCAACTCTTCAGTGAAAACAAGGCAAGTGACATTTCTGAAGCGAAAGCACAAAAATCCCAAGAGCATGTCATAACACAGTAGCTATGGTATGTTCCTCAGGGGGACTATGAGAGCCATCTTTACCCTGCCTGGAAGACAAATAATCTAGAAACTGTTAATGTGTTCGGACCTGCATAAGCCTACCAACAGGAGACTAGTTACAGAAATCTATATATTCCTTCAAACTCTTACATGCGGTCAAGTCTTGAAATCTATACAGTTTATTAATGTCAATTGCTTTTGTCTGATCAGTATCTGTATGATTTTAAACAGATTCATGATGTCCCCAAATTAATGGGACCACACTTTAATACGCATACCTGGTTGAATCAAGGCTTACAAACAGAACAGGTCTAGTCTTGACCACCTGAAAGACATTTTTATGCCTTTCTCTCACATAAAAAGAACTACTTCAGCTTGAACTAATTGCTTCTTTACCTTGAATTGGAAAGGACTAGTCTGCAAAGTGTTCTTGGCAAAAACTTATTGCCAGGTCAACAGAACCTAGGCTGGATGATCCTCTGAGTACCTTGCAGATCATCTATTTGTCAAGGGTCCTCCCTAAACAGTGCTGGAAGGATCTTCAGCAGGAGTCTTGCTTAAGGCTGGAACATGACATGGACCAAGAGGTTTGTGTTGCAGACTTTGGTGACCTAGCCTGTTTGGCCAGTGGCACTTACAAGGATGTCTCTTCCAGGAAGCTTATCTCATTTTCCCACTTTCCTCACATAATACAAAAAGCTGTTTCTATAGAAAGTCTTTACAGGAAGAAAACAGATTTATTTAACACAGTTCTAGGCCAGCTGTTCTGTTTGCAGGAGTGAAAAGGGAGAGATGATGAGGAGGCAAATCAAAGGCTGACGAAAGCCAAGTTCTTCATGGGCTGCAGCATGTGGTATATTGAATTTGGCATCAGCTTTAGAGGTTTCACCACGAGAAAAGTATATGCTTTTGGAGAAAGCACAATTTGTTTGGGCACCCATTAAGCACTAGCAAAATAATCATTAAATAAGCAGCAAGAAAACTAATAGTTGGTTGAATAGCAATGTCAACAGAAGTTAGTGGAATAAAGAATAATACTGGGTGGGAAAGTAACTGATAGCAAAACATATAGAAAATCAGATAATATTTAGTATAGAAATACCCAACGTATTTTTTGCAAATATCAGTACAATTAATGTTTTCTCTGTTTTCTGACAAGTTGTCTACTGTGCTGCAATGATAACATGTCTTGGGCTGTTTCTACAATTCTTTACAAATAGGAAAATACCTACTGACTTTATTGTGGAATTACGTATGTCCCAAAAGGCAGTGGATGAGAATCAAGGCCTTCACAGTGCTAGCAGTGAAATTAACTCTTCTTTCCTTTCACATCTCCGTTTTAAACAGAGCCTACAGATGGCAAAGAATACTCTTTTCTCACTTTAGCAAAATCTTTTGGACAATATTTTGAAGTGTCTAACATGAAAGTCAGCTGCTCCAGGTCTTAGCTATGGCACCAAGAGGAAGTTCCACTTTAATAGCCTCTAATGCTGATGAAAGGGGTAGGGTTTCTTTCTGAGAAATACATAGCCTTTCATCAGCAGCCTCATAATTGCTTGGATAGCATTCGTCATACTGCTTGGGGTTACCAATCTAGCGTAAGTTAATTGAAACACTGCTGGAGGGTCTGTCATGTCAAAAACTCCAAGTGTTGAGACAGAAAGACGAGTCTGCATCAGGCACTTTCTACCTGCTTGGGACTCTGGGACTGAATCTGTTTTGCTAAGACAATGAAGAACCATTGAACTGTTTTGCTGAACAAAATGTTTCCAGACAATTCAGTAAATGATATAGGAGTCATAGGAAAAATACAGAACTAAGTTGCATGTGGTTTAATCTCCAAGGATTATTACAGTTCCTACTTTGTTTATTGATAAGTTTTTTTAGTATTAAGAAGGAAGGGAAATGTCTGTAAATTGGTCTCTCCTGTTCAAAATAAACTGTGATGAGCCTCATATGGACCTTTTTTCTTTTTTTTTTTCCCCTCAAAGTGCTCTGTAGTTGCATGTCACTGTTAGGACACCACATTAGTAAGCCAAAGGATGAAGGACATGAACACTCCCCCACAAGTTTATTAATAACAGATAGGCTTCCCTAAAAAGACTTCAATGTACATCCAGAGGATAAACTTTCTCAATATAGAGGAACAAAGGACCAATTATTAGAATAAATACTGAAAAGAAATTTAATTCATTTATTGGCAAATATATATAGAGAAGGACACTTTATCCAGGAGCATTCAAAGGAAAGAATACAATGGCAGAACTAAAATACTGTATAAGTTAAAAATATCTATTGTCTTTTCAGCTGAAGTGGGAAACTAACCTAAAAGGTCAGGACACTGGCAAAGGTTGTTGTATTATTGTGTACATTCCTGTTTTAATGTAAGATTTATTGATCTCTGTTTGTCTGGGTCCAGCATATAGGGTAACAAGTCAGGCAGCGTTGCCGATACTTTGCAGCCAAACAAGTTCTTCTAGCCTCACCTAATTCTTTTCCAGTGATTAAATTTTTAAGAGAAGGAAGGTTGTGTATCTACAGTCTTGGTAACCCTTTCCCATCTAAATGACATTTTAAAACTTGCTAGAGCTCAAAGAATTTGAATCAAGTCCATCATCAGAATGATAAATACAGATTAAGCTACTGTGCTGAACTCATGTCTAACACAGTCTCTGACACCTGGATTTGCTGAGAGCAATAGGACTAGTTAAAAGATGTCACATAAAATGGTTATGTTTTCATGTGAATGGGTCTTATTATACAGTATGCTATGGAGTAGTGGCAAAGGTCTACCATGACAAGCAACCATCTTATAATGTTCTTTGGATAGTAGAAAAGCATAAAGTGTTATTAATCTTATTTAACAGACCCTTTAGGCATATAAGCATAGAACAACTTCCCCGAACCTTCCATAAAGGCTCTACTGTTCCTGCATTTAAGTCTGTCTTTAATCATGCTGTATCACAGTGAACTGAGTTGAAGGGTAACAGAAACTACCATTGTACCCATTTCCTTAACAATTTTATTGCAAATTCCTCTAATAGTGAGTAACTGTGAAACTCTGAATGCAACCTTTTGCATATAGTGAGGACTGCTGCAAATAAGGACTTGTAATAATTTGTGACAGTGATAGAGTTTAAGTCTAATGTCACAAGACAAAAAGGGGCTTTGATTTGATTTACTCCTGATTTCTTTGAGACTAAAAAACTTCTTGTTTCTAAGAGAAGAATGGCAGCAATCAGAAAGAGGTTTAAAACCAACAGCACCAGTAGTTTATTGGACACTTCGGCGGAATGGATGGAGGATAGAGACTTTCCTTCTTGGTTTAAGCTAGCAGAGATCAAAAGTAATTACTACAGCCCAATCCAGTAAAGCACTTGAGCGTGTGTTGCACTTTAAGAATGTAAATAGTTCAGTTTAATGGAACTTGCATTCTTCAGATGACATAAATGCATAAGCACTTTGTTGGAGTAAAGAAGATGTTGCTTATCCATCATGTTGACAAAAAGGGGAAAGTTATGGTTGTCTCACACAGCAAAAATGCTAACCTCGCACTTTTAATCAACAATGGAAAAGTCACGGCTGTGTTCTACTTAAACTACACATCAAAAGATATTTATAAATCAAATAGATCTATTTTTAATTGCAATAGAAGATTTCACTAAGATCCGTGTAGTATTTAGTATCATAACACTATTAAAAATCCCTAGTTAAGCTCCCATACTCTATTAACTGTGAAATATAAACAGAGAGTGAAGTTCAAAGTCTATTTAAGCCTTGTTAATGGGGGACATACAACAAGAACTTTTTATTAAATAATCCCCAAAGTAATAGTCCTCGATCCTGATACAGGACAATAGCAAAATCCATTACATAATATTTATACAACAGGACTTAAAGTACTAACCCTATTTGCCAAGAAAAAGGAAAGAATGAGGGGAAAAAGGGAGTGGAAAAGGGAGAAAAGTCACAGTGTCTACACTTCAATAAATCGGCGACTTCTTAGAAAACTAGCTGCTAAAGACTGTTTAGAGGTGACAGACCAACTCCCACTGAAATCAGCAGAGGACTCTTAATGTTTTCAGAAGGAACTGGACCAAGCTCTTTGCGAAAATCCTACAGGATTATTAACAGATGCTGTTACACCACTTGCTCAATGCAGCCTGGCCCCTACATTTTGTTGCTTTTAATTTGTTCCAGAGATTCTGCCAGTGGCTGCTGAGCATTTGCCAAGGAGGAACTCCGCAGAAAGAGCAATGCTGGAGTCAGAGGTAGGGAGAGCAAAGGTCAGATATTGTAGTAATACTGTAATGGGATGTAGGGATGTAGGCCCATCCAGCAAAGATACACTGCTACCACCAGGAAGCAGTTGCCTACACACATACCATGCACGCTAACTCACGTTAACTTTGCCTTTTCTTCCTACAGTTTGGGACAATCATCTGTATCCACAGAGTCAACTTTTAAAACCCAGATTCCTCATAAGTCTAGTACTACTTGTAAAAAGGACTTTAAGCTACACTTAGAATAATTAACTGTGGTTGGATTGGTTTGCTTGATTTTTTGATTTCAGTTGAAAAGAAAAGAAAGAAAAGAAATGGGCTACTCAAAATTAAGAACCTGTAAAGGCCACAAGTCCTTCCTCATCCACTTCTGCTGCCTCCTCCCGGTCACATGCGCCTTTGCTCCAGCTTTTCATTGCATGATGGGGCTTGCCCCTGCCATGGGGAAGTTTGCATATTAACACAAACCAACATATACCCTGTACACAGTCCCAGAGAAGTGGGCTTAATACTGCAGGCACTGCTATTTCTGCGCTGAGGTGAATTTAGTTTGAAAGGTGTGGCAGCTATAGGTGGCCAGTTCTTCTCTTCCCCCATCCTCCTTTCTTCCGCTAGCAGAGCTGAACAGCAGTTATAGCTGTTATTTGATAAAGATTTCCTCGTATTTTGCTCTGCTCACTGTTTGCTCAGCTGTAATGATGGTTAGCCAAAGACAGTCTTTGTATTCTGTAGTCCAGTGAGAAGCTATGGGAATAATTTTTTTCATTCGGTTAACACAGCTGGAGATACTGCCCTTTCCTCTTCTCATCCTCTGATAAAACTCTCATATCTAAGTGAAGCAGCACTGCAAACCAGGCTAACTGATCTCACCGGCTGGGTAATACAGTGGGATACGGCTCTGCTTTCATTCAGTCAAGCATGCAGTAAAGATGCAGGATAGATCATTCAAGTATTAACAGATTTTCAGTGCCTTCTCACAATTTCCCCCTCTTGAACAAGCAAAAAACTACTCCCACCAGTTATTGCAAAAGAATCATAAAAGAATCATCTTACTAAAGCACAGACATCTATACAATATTCTCCACACATCGTAGCGACATAGCATGTAAATTCAGATAACTCAGGCTTGTCCTTTGTGTTAGGTACAGCCATACAAAACAAAGTAGTAGCTGCCCAGAGTAACTCTGAGGCAAACATATATTCACAGTCCGATGGCTCAAACACCCACTGGTAGACCAGGGCAGATTTATCACAGTGATTAAGTTGCACTTGCAATAATGTCTATGTCAAATGATGAAGGGCCAGGTTTTAGGGGAAGCTAGCGTATGCTACCCAGCCCTCCCAAATTCTAACAAAAGCTTCCTTTTATCAAATGTCAGCAGTGCTCCAACTATGTTTAAGAGGAGTGTTTCACAATAGCATGCTGCTATCTTCAAGCAGCGCAGCAATGGTTTGGCAACTCCATGACAGCCAAACCAGACAGTTCGGAATTTCCTCATTACAGCATCATGGCTCTTTATATTTAACAAGTCATGGGGTACACAGTTCCACATCTGAAAACAAACAGAACCTCTTAAGCAAACTACAGCATAAAAAGGTGTGTGAGAGACATAAAGGAAGTACAAATCTGAAACCCGAAATGAGAGGCCCTTAGCACAAAGCTGTATTCTGTACTTTTTTTCCTCCACTAAGCCTACTACAAACTGAAACTTCGTTTTTCCTCCAGAAGTGCTTTTTATAGCAAGGAAAGGAAAATATATTAGCTACCTTCTGTAAAATACTTGGGGGGACAAAACTCTGTAGTTTTTGGCATAATATAGGTAGGTGAGTTCAACTATCGCTGTAGAGATTGCGTTGGATATAACGTTAAATTGCCTAGGTACGTCAAGGTAAAAGTGACAATGCTTTATCTCTGAAAAAATCCTTGTGGATTTTAGTAACTCACGTTAATTATCCCACCATAAGAAAATTTATTCAGTGAAATGATCAATGAAAAAGGCTTCCTTTCCACTAAAAGCACGTGCATTTCCAAGTCAAGAGAGGATCCATATATTTTGAACATATTTGCAAGTAACGTCAATCCAGACGGAACATGGCCTAGTGCACCCTGTATGTCTCTTTGCCTGAGACGCTTGCTTAACAGCCAGTGGTAATAGAAGAGAATTATATGTAGCACTCCACACGTTTAATTAAATAATCTCCTGAGCATTTCTGCATGACTGACATTCTGGCAAAGCAATGGTTTTAGCACTCTACTAATTAAATCAAAAGACTCCAATACAAAAACGAATAACCTGCCTGAAGAAATGAGCAAAGAAGCAGAAGTAAATACTGACATAAATTACATGATAGACCATATCAAACTCATCCAGCAAAGGCAAATGTAAGGGTCATTATAGCTCTGCACTAGAGCCCTTTGCAGTGATCAGCTAAAAGAAAATGAAGTCCTTGGCCTCTCCCGATATGACTTAATGATAAAAACAGAGAGGGATAAAGAAAAAAACTGCTGACTCCATTGCTGCACTGTAGGTCAAAGAAATTTGAAAAAGCAAAGATTCTAGAGCTTTTCTGCAAGGTAGATAATTGTCCAGACCTTTTGCCTTTTCTTTATATTTTCTTGGTCCTCTTAACAATATAAATGGTCAATGCACTATAGGAAACGGTGGGTTGGAAGAACAATCGTACACATCCAGCCCTGATTTCAGGACACATTCATTCCCTAACTCAACTGATCTGTGTCTTGGAAGTAGCTCACTTCTGCTGTAACTGTGTTTAAAGTGAAGTAACAAGAGCATGAGTTGGGAAAGTACCAGGTTTTCTCTCCCTCAAGCGAGGCTTTCAACAGCCAAGCAACACCTCTGACTGCTTTCTTGTAACCATTCCTGATCAGAGCAGGCTGATAGCTAAAGCAGTTTGAAAGAAGACTATGTATATCCACCACTGCTCTTATTCTTATTATTACCATATCATTGCCTTGAAGTTATAGTCTTCGACCTTGATTGTGGCTATAATATTACACAAACGCAGAACCAAAAACCACTTACCACTTCCTACTTTAATTAGAGATGCAAACTTTATAGGCTTCATCTATGGATAAAAAGTTTTTTCAGGACGCCTGGTTAAACTGATTTTTATCTGGGAAAAGCCTTTATTTGCACTCCTTACATGCAGTCCCACATTCAGCATCCTCCAAACTAATATTATTACCAAAGCACACAAAATAATGCGAATCCCATCATTCTAGTTAGGACAGTTTCAGTAGCACTCCGTCCTAAAGGAAGAACTCCCTTCTTTCCAAAGTAGTCCACTGAGCCATTTTAACTGCGTACTAGGTAAGTTTCTTTGAGCTGCTGCTGAATCCAGTTTATAAATTAATCTCCAACATTTCAGGCCATTTCCTGGCTTCTGGGGTCCTCCCCTTTGGATACCAATGAGATGGGAGATTCTGTCCTTCAGACATTCCAATATCTGGTGCTAAACACCTTCTCCACTCCTCTCTAAGTTACAAGATCAGTAGTAGGTTACTTGCACTAACCATGCCCTTTAAAACAGAGCAAAAGGCATGGCGTAAACACTGTTCATGTAAAGCAGTAGAGTAAGAAAATAAATCTAGAATCTATTGCACATAAATGTGCTAAAGGAAACAAAATGGTGCATTTGCAAGCACTTTTTCAAAATTTCTCAAACTAAAACACAGTAACAATTCCACATACTGCAACTTGAATTAGTGGCTAAGAGCCCCCTTCTCCCCAATCCACACGGAATCTAAAGAAGCACAGCAGAGAAGCTTAACCTTCAGAGAAGAAAGGTTAAAAAAAACCCAGATTGTTAAGGAACTGAGAACTGCATCTAATTTGCATATAAATTTTCACATGCATTGCAGATAAATCTAATCCAAGCAAAACAGAATGCTATTTATAGGGTATTGAAGCAGTATCTAGCTCACTACAGATCATACAGAAAAGTGAAAAATCCTTTTCTGGGTGCAAAGGAGAAGAGTTGAAAGATTTCAGTTGAAATTTGAAAGCAGATTCTGGAAGTCAAAGCTTTCTACCTGACATAGTGGAAAGGATGGAGAAGAAGGAAGAGTGGGGACTGCAGTTTTTGTTTGTTTGTTTTGCTATTGAAAAAAAAAAGTCCTCTTTGCTAATCCGGGAGTTTGCCGAACCAAACTATGATGCTTTGTTTCAGTTTGACATTAATCTGTGACCTGATGAGTTTATACAGTATTTCTGGCAAGCAGTAGTTCAAATTGTATTTTCTTATTCTTCTCTTTTAAGGGTCTTATTCCTGATCGGCCCCTCTATGACACACTGTGGCACACTACAACAGTTAAACCAAAAAGGAATTACAGTGCAGCATGAGAGCTATGACCACACAGAGAACCCATTGTGGGGATTTTTCTGCAGATAATTTTGATCACATTCTGATGTAAAACCAGTCAATTCTGCTCCTAATCTGTACAACGCTGGGAATCCTATTATAGTTCTCCTTATTGAACATTCACTGAAAAATGTGAAGTTCATTTCCGTGTACGACAGAAAAGGAATTTGCCCTCAGGACCTCAGAGAATTTTTTGATGTGACAAAAGACCATGGGGGTACAATCTATAAGCATCTCAAAACGTCATTCTTCTCAGAGAGAACACCTTTCTGTCTCTGAAGTGAGAAATTCTGTGAAAAATATCCTGCCTTTATATCTCAGAATGGCATACTTTCATTTATCTTCTGGATGAATAACCCACGGAAATGAAAGGAGATAGCTACCTGCCTTTCAGAAGGATGATAGACCTGAGCAATATAGTCTGCATTAAAAAATCCTACTATCCAGACTTTGATGCTTTTCATTCAGAACTTTGCATATAACAGAATTTCAAAAATGTATGTTGCCATAATATTATGCCAATATATTTGATGCTAGCCATATCCATCTCAGTTTAAAATTTGTGTAGCGTTTGACAATTTCATTAAAGTACCGATGCATGTTATAAAGCAGTTGAGTGTGTGTGTACAATTGTACAGAAGTAGCAACTTCAGAGTATGGAGTATGGAGGAAATAAAAATTCAGTACTTTAAGATGATGTGCAGTCATATGGTTAGTTTAGCCTCAGAGTCTTCATATTAAATGTTAGCTAATGAAAAACATTGTATCTGTTTTACAAAGATTACAAAGATTGTAGAAATACCAAAAAGAATTAAATTCTATAATTCTATTTTATTCATTCAAAAAATAAAATTGAAAAGGCAATAACTGGAATGGTTACTACAATTATGGTAATAGAGTAATTACAAGTATGCATCATTCTACACACTAAAACCAAAAATACAAAAGCAAAATTGTTATCAAAGTTCAGAGGCTAAGACCTAACAAATTTGCATGTGAGAATAAGATCTAGATGTTTATGCTTGGGTGCCTTAAAATAGGCAACTAAAATCTACTTCTAGGCACTGAAATACATGCTGTAATTTTAAGTGCCATGTATCTGAAGCTGCCACTGATTGTAATGGATTTGCTTCTATCTTTTACTAGTAAAATGAGAACCAGCCCCAAAGAGGTGCTTTTGAAAAATGCTTTAAGATTCAGCCAGCTCCGAGTTTATGAAATTCTGTGAAAATTCTACTATCTTTCCGAAGGAGGGAGGTTGAATTTTGAAGTGTTTCTTGTTTTCTGCCTAGAGATTGCCATGTGTAGGGAGGTGAAGACATACCTTCTGATGGTTATATCATTGGGCAAATGTTGAACTTCAGCATGTTGCTGAAACTGAAGTGATTTTAGCCCCTCTCCTGTATCATATGCTACTTTAAATACACTACCTATTGCTGCGTAAGCAGCCCCCTCTTCCCATGTTGCAAGTCTTCTCAGTCCTGAACTAGGTCTCTTCTTTGTAAAGGTAAGCAAGTATAAAGTGCTGTGAATAAGTAATCCATTTATTGATATTTAGGCTTAGTAAAAGCTTACAAGGTTTTGGCGGGGCTTTTTGTTTGTTTGTTTGTTCTAGAAACCATCCAGTTATTTACCACAGCAGAGCTGAATGAATGGTAGAAAAAAGCCCTGAATATTTAGTTTAATTTGAAAATGTAATTCATTTTCATTATATATATGACCTTCAAAGACTTCAGATTTGTAAGAGGTTAGATCAGGATGTATGAGAGGAAACAGCTTTGTGCAACTCTCATGTTGGGTTTAAACTATCACCTTCAGAACTAGTTCAATGCAAATCTAAAAGAAACCTTAAAAATAATTATTCAAAACATTGTCTAAAAATTCATTATTTATGAGAACGTTATTTATTTGGACTGCTTAAAATTTTTTTAAATATTTAACCGATTACTGTGAAATGAGCACTTTTTTCCTGATTCTCCCGTGCTCCAGACTCTTTCTTAGGGTTTTCATTTCTAGGACCACTGAGGTTCCTAGGTGCCAAAGTATGTTTCTCCTTTTAAATGATATGGCTGACAAAAATAAATCAGTATACCATATTAAAGCAGGAAAATACTTTTACAACATATAGATCAGATAGAAATGTGAGGGAAAAAATGTCCTGATCCTGTCGTAAAATTGTACTGCACACACAATATATGATCTTTGAACATACAAACAGTAAAGAAAGCAATAAGCCTTTATTGTCATGATAAAACTTCAAAGTGTGTTTTGTACCAAACACTTTCACACTTCGGAGTGTTTGAAGCATGCCAGTCATCTAGACAGAGCTGATTCCCAGAGTCACTATACTGATAGTATGATAGACTACGGTGGCCAGATAAGGCCTCAGTTCTTGTAAACCTTCCTTTACAATTCATTGGCCTCACAAGGAGTATTTAAACCAAGAAGGAATGTCAGTCTGGGACCAGGTGCAACTTTCACTAGGTTTGATTCATTTTGCAGTGAAGTTGCCATGTAAATCACTCGGTGAGGAAAGGCTTTCAGAACCCACCCACCCTGAGAGCTCATAACGAAAATATTCCCTAGTAAAGTGATAAAGAACCACAGATTGCGCATATTCCTGTGAAGAAAAGGAATATATCCTAATGACACAGGGCAAGCTGTTCAGTGTATTAATAAATGAGCTGAGAAAATGGTGATACTGAAGTGACAAAGTTTTCTCATTAAGCTAAGTTAAAAATAAAAAATAAAAATAAAATATGGAGAAGTACAGGAGGAAAAGGGTGACCGGGCAACTAAATAGCAGAGGAAATTCAGTGTAGATAAATGTCAAGTGATGCACAGGAAAAAAGCAATACTAAATTTATATGTACCGCGAGTGGCTGCAAGTTGACTAATACTACTGAGGAATCTGATTTTAACTTTATAACATATAGTTCTGTGAAAACATTACATCAATTCTCAATAAGAGAAAAACAAAGCAGTAACCAAATAGGGGAAAGAAAAGAAGATCTCATTGTCTTACTTTATCAAATGCAGTGCATACTGTACCTACAGTTTGAACACTGTGTGCATTTCTTATGACTTAAAGATCTTACCCCCCTTAAAGGGATATAGCAGAACCAAAGATTGTGCAGAAAGGGGCAAGAGGATGATCAAAGATACAGAAGAGTTGCTCTGTATAGATATTTTAGCTTGGAAGTAAATGACTGAGGAGGGATATAGTAAAGGTCTATTAAACTATGCCTTAAACAGAAAAGGCAAATAAGGGATGATTACTTACTGTCTCTCCTAATACAATAATGAATAGGCATTAAATGCAGTGATGAAGTACTTAGTCAAAAATAGGTATGTTTTTTTACACAACATGCAGTTAAACTGAAGAAATCACTGCCATAGCATGTTGTGCACCCCAAAAGATTATTCTAAAGAGAAATTAGACAAATTGATGGGAAAAATTTCTCAGGACTATTAAACTAAAAGACAATACCTTTCATGGTACATCTGAGAAATCTACGCTTTAGGGGTCTATTACCGGTAGCTGGGAAACACTGGAGAAATATAGCTACAACATGCTATTGTACTTATCCCCAAGCACCTCCAATGGTGACTGCTAAGCACGGGACACTGGACTAGATAAGCCTTTGATCTGATACAGGACAGTCATTATTTTTTGTCCTAACAGAGTGATAACAATGCCACTGAGGATACAGTGACTTTCATAGAGCTTTGCAATGTGGCAGACCACAGATGTTCACGCTCAGCGGCAGATCAGCTGAATTAGCACAGCAATGAAGACACGACCCCTGAGAATTTGATGAAAGCTTCATCTGAGAACTCCCCCATAGACCAGCTATAGAGGGACTGCTTACACATACAAGGTCAGACGCGAACTTTAATAACCAAACAGTGATGTTACAGAGTGCATGTTATATAACACTGTTGCTCAGTTTTAAATCAATTATAAATAAATAAAAGAGAATGTCAACAGAATGGAAGATGGTTCCAGAGGCTAACTAAATGCTATTATTGTCCCATAATGTCATGGAACAATGCTATTCTGCTCTTCAGAAAATATCAAAACAGCCAAAACTAGCCTACAGCAACGCAAAGGCAAGAACTTTGCACAATGTGTTCAGTTAAAACACACTGAAATGTCACAAAAGACCCTCACCATAATTTGAGCCAAGCCAGTGACTTTTAAACCCAGTTACGGCAACTATGATACGTTTTTTATGAGTGATGTTACTAGAAGAGAGTTACACTAGAGAGAGTAGCCAGCATCATTGATACTCTGGCTATGTCTAAGTTAGCAAGAAATTTGGCACAATAGGAGCTGAGCAGTAGCTCAAAGCAGTTGGAGCTGAGACCCCTGCATCTACATGCTATGGAGTCTGGGAGTTTTATTTTAGCCTAGATTTACTCTGGCCCTCTGGACTGAACATTCTTACTATATACATGACCCAAAGCTGTCCAAAGGGTCAATAGCTGGTCTGAATCTCTACGTCCCAATAAGAGGTTGGGGCGCACCTTAGGCATAACGTATGCGTCAGTTCCCTCTGGAAAGAATCTGGTTTGTGCATACTAGAGCCACTTGTGAATAAAACCAATGTGCGGTATAGGTGGGTACCACCAGGGGATTCACTTTATTACTGCTCCACTCTTCACACTACTGCTCCAAAGCAAAATGCTAATGCAGATGTTCATTCTTCTGCCAGCATGCAGCAGAACAGTCAGAATACGATATGTTATATGGAAACTATTTTAATCTGGTCATTAAACCAGCTGAAGAATTGTACTGGATGATTGACCAGTTAAAGATGGTATTGGTTTAGTTTCAGTTTTCTAACACTGAGGATTTTAAGTTAGAACATACTTCTTCACATTTATATAGCTTAAAAATTTAAAATCTAAAATTATATTATTTTTAACAACTGCGTAACTATAAACTTCAGAATAGCCATGTACCAACCAGTCAATTAAATACCTTCTATTACATCTTAGGGATGGAACACCTGACCAGGAGGATTAAATACTGTCTGATGGAGGTATTTGATCACTGATGCAACAGAGTGGCAGGAAATGGAAGTGAGGATATGATGGGAAGAAATGATGGATAACTATTTTTTTTAGTTCCCATATGAACAACTATTACCACATATGGAACAAAGGAAAAAAGTGCCGGCGCTTTGGAACCTTCTTCTTGGAAGACAGCAGACCAACTCCTGTCCAAGGGAACGATGAACAGTACCTATCACACGAAACTGCCTAATGATAGTCTGAAGACAATAGTGTAGGAAATCAAAAATAACACAGAGAAAGTTTGAATGAGAATCCATCTACTAAGATTTGGACAGTTCACTCACAGGTGTAACAAAGCTGATAAAGCAGGAAAATACTGTGTATAAATACACCCTTACCATATAACACCAGCTACAGAGCAATCAAATTTTCCACAGTAAGTAATATTTCAAGGAACATAAATCTGTATGAAAACCATTTAAAATACAGCTCCTTTTTGATGTTATATTTTATCAATGGGGAAGCTGAGATAAAGCATCACACTGAATTACACAGGCCACGTGGCTCTGTGAAGACTAGGACAACTGTAATTGAAAAGAATGGCACAACTGTACAAACATTGGCAAGGAGTAGAAAGTGAACAGTAAGGCTGAAGTTTTTTCATGTTGGGAAAGTAAGTGTGAACATAGCTAGGGAGATTATCAAAGGTGCCATTGACCCTGCAAGTCAGGCAATTTAAATCCTCTTCCGCCTCTGACTTTAGAGGGCAACATTTTCTCCCTACAGAGCAAAGATAATAGTACATATGCAAAACACTCAGAGATCAAGTAATGAAGCCATTGCAAAATTGCTATGATGTGAGGAAGAGCAACAACCCCAGCCTATGGTTTCAGAAATATCTGCAACACTCAGGGGCTTAGAACTAAGTAAGCGCTTTCAGATGGTAGCCACTATGGTTGTTGTCAGGTCAAAAAGGGAGTGATAACACATCATGGGAGTCCTGTCACCATTTTATTCTACATCACATTGTTTGTTCCAAAATTTCCAACACTTGTAGATGATCTTCTATCTGGTGAGGAAAGAGTCCTTCTGTAGCCTGTATGATATATATACTTCTGGGCTTTCCCCCCCCCCCCGCCTTTTTTTCTTTCTAAACTCAACTTTTCATAGTTATGAAAAAACACTTTACTTCCTGAGGGTTTTGCTGTACTTCCAGGCAAACACAACAGTGTTTTTTTTTTTTTTGAATTGCCAATTCCCCTTGCTTAAAACCCAGACCATTTGAAAATAAGACGACTACAGGAAGTCCTAGCTATTTTGTCTGTGTATTTCTTCTTGTTTTCAGTTTTGGAGACAATGCTGGGTTGCTTGAGGGAAAGATGTTGACTAAGTGGTATTCATGAACCAAATGATACCCAGGACTGCTGGATGAAGATGGGGCTATAAATAGGTGTGCCTGCGGAAAAGAAAAAAAGGACTTAATGTACCAAAGTCTGCTCTTTGCTACAGCATATGACTCTTGAGTTACTAGACTCTTGAGTTACTTTGGCATTCCTCCAAGCTTAACTGATGTAGCCTGAGCAGACTTCACCTCACAGTAATTAGCTGGATTTCTCTAAATGTACAATCCAAGGGAACGCACAGTCAAATCTGAGTAGGAACGCTTATTTTCCACAACTCTTCTATGCCAATTTGGGAGGAATATAGGATCTATGAAACCTATGGCATTCTAATTTTCCAATAGGGCACATTTGAAAGACTTTCCACTATCAGCTGTAATATCGCATGTCCTTATAACATATTGAATTTGCATTTGCTGAAAACTAAGGCATGGTGATGGGCCAGAAACTTAATGACAATAACATAGTATCTCCTGAGATCTTTTCCAACTGTCTGTACTACACTTTTATCTATTAGAAAGTTTTGTTTAAAAAAAACAAAAAAGATAACGAAGAAAGGAGAAGGCAGTGGAGGAAATTCCTTTGTACTGCTGAAGTGTTTTTAATGGTACGGAAAAGTTTTTCCGTCTTCTCCTTTATAGCCAGCGCTTGCTGTAGTAAACAAACATCTTCCTCATTTCTTTCTCTCTCATGTGCAGGTGTTTTATGTATGTGATATCAGCTAATAGAAGTCATGTTCCTGCACCTCTTTTCAGACTGTCCAACGACCATGATTAACCCAGTTCTCAAATGAGTTTCCTTTTTGTAGTCTAATAAACAATGCTTCTTTTTTTGCTCACTATAAGAAGCACATTTACTTTTTAGTTTTATTACATTGTGAAGCTAAAAAGAGAGTATACTACCCTTTCTGATTCAGCAGGTAGCAAGCTATATTTCATCTCAGACTTCAAAAAAATCATAGTTCATTTTTACTTTATTGTTTATCAAACACAGAAATTAAATTGAAAATGCTTTATGCTACTGTGAATCTAAGGATTTGAATGGATTTTCAGGAAAAAAATATCCTAGTTAAATGTAATTGCTTACCTTGATTCAAAGCAAGCTGTCTCCATGCTTTGACTAAGATTCAGCATACTATTAAGTTTTCAGTGTAGGGGCCTGATTTAGCTTCATTAATGTCAGCACTAATGATTGACTGATACCACTGAAAACAATCTCTGATGCTGCAGCAGTTGGGCCTGCCTGTTTTAGCAAGAGTGTGATTCATAGTTATGCCAGAAAAGGCCTGCTGTAGTTATAGTAGCTTTAATGAGTTGAACATTTTGCATATTTATATATAGATTATTAGGTAAGTTTAAAAAAAATGGAAACTTACATGATCTTCAAACTATTTCCATGAAACTTTCAGTTCTTCATTTAATCTCTTTATATACTGAAAAGACAAAAAAAGTAATGACTTCTTACCAAATGATAACATTATTTTGTCTGTACACATTTTCTATCAAAATTTGCTTAGGCACAACCCCTTCATTACAATTTAACAAACATACAGTATATTTCTTGAAAGTTAAGGTTTTTACATCCATTTGCACTGTGTGCAGGTTTTATTGTGAAAACTACTTTATATTTTTAAAAGATCCCCAGAAATTTTTAAATACTATTCCAGCTTAACAGATGGGTAAAGCAAAGTCAGAGTTGCTAAAATTACACAGATTACAGGTAACAGAGCAGAAGTTAGAACATAATTGTCTTAACTGCCAGACTTCTCAAACTAGAGAGAATGATGCAAAAAGTAGGTGGAAAATAGTAGGCAATAGCATAAGGGGAGAAAATGATCTGAAAGAGATGAGTAGAAGCACTATGGACTAGCTAGATTTTATTGTACAAGCACAGCCAGAAATTAACTTGTTTAGCGAATGAGTTTATCAAACAGACAGACCGATCCATTGTGATGTCTTGACTGTTAGTGGTGCTGGCAGCTCAGCTGAACCTTATGGGGTAATTAGCTAAAGATAAATTAATCTGTTCTCAAATGTGGCCTGCTGATCTTTCCCAGGTTGTGAGCCTTCTTAAAAACATGCTTTCTCTCTCTTGCCTTTTTTTTTTTTTTTTAAATGTTTAATTTAGTCTTCTTTGGAACTTGAGCAAACAGTTGTATCTGCAGTGATGAAGTATTACTTTAACATTTTAGAAGAGTTTTCCTGAGTGAAAAAACTGCATGGTTTGGATTAATGTCAGACCATTTTCCAGTTAATGCTAGATCTTTAGACTCTTTGTGCGAATGCTCTGCAGGAAACATCACATAGCTAGTCTTAAGGAAGATAAATATTTAGTTTTTGCAATACTGTCCTTAAAAGACTACATGTACCTTAGGCAAAAAGGATTTTGGCACAAATCTCTATTTTACTTTAGTTACCATAGATGAGGTTTGTTCACAATGCTTGAGATTTTTAAAACTCGGGATCTTGGTTCTCACAAGCTATCCATGAACATGCCTAGTTTTTGGGCGTACGTTATATTTTCAAATGTTTTCACAGATTCTGTTTAATGCTAGCTCTTTCCAGATATTATGTGTGACACTTGGTCACATAGCTCTGTCTTTATCAGAGCTCATAGGCTAAAAAATATAATCGATATTTTAAATTTATGCAAAGCAATTTTAAAAAGAAAGAAAAAGATGGAAAACTGTATTCAGAATACTTATTTTCCTTTAAAATCTATGGAAAGCCCTTCCCGTTAATTCCAACCAGAAATAAGGCAGTCCTGTGCAAAGCACTAAATATAATAGGTACTTCCTTTCCTCCCAGACACCTCCATGAAAATTTAAGCTTTATTTGAGCAGCTAAACATTTAAGTTGATTTTTCCCCCCCCCCAGGAATTCTATGGTGCATCCCTTAAAAGAGGATTTTCAAGCCAGCTCTTCTTCACCCGCAGATATGCAGTCAGAAATGGCTAAGGCCATGGTGTCAGGTGCAATTCCCACCTTGCAGGGAATTTGCTAATTGCTTGCCCCTACGCACACCGTCGTTGGGCATCCGTATGAAGATAGATATGGCAGCAATGGTTTTTGCCCAGAAACTGTGGGCTGCAAAAACAGCTCTCCCGCTACCTCATGAAACATGCTGTCAGCTAAGGTATGACCACGAGTCCCCCGGCTCATCAGCTTAGTGGATGGTGTGTATGGCTCCGGCACGATCCATTTCCGGTGCTGGGCCTTCTGTGGGTTTACTCCAGTACCAAATAACTACAAACAGGCATCAAACAGCATGACATAGTTGCCGCCATGTAAACAACGTCACAAACTAACTCATTTTTCTTATGTCCAGCATCCCTTTTGGGATTCCCGCCTGCTACGTGAAAGTTTAACCCCAGACTTAGCTTCGCGTGTGTTAATTTTTATTTATGCCATCCCTACATAGATTTTGTTTCCAAAGATACTGCTGTTGGAGACAGGCAGCAGGCTGTTCCTACTCACACCAGCTGTGAACTCAGAGACGACCAACACAGAGGTGTGAGACCTGCTAATTTTGGCCTCAGGCGCTTGTGCAAATTTTCACTGTTTGTCACGGGACAGCGGCTCCAGGCAACTCTTAAAACGTCGGCCTCTTTAACTGAGTGAAAATGTCGTACGTGTAACTCACTCGGGATGCACGTCCTACTCTGTGTCCGATTGACAGAGGATACAGTGAACCGAGCTTTAGCTCTTCCCGTAGCGTTTCGTACTCTGGGACCAGGCTGGGCTCTGGCGTGCGGCAGCTCTGCGGTGCGGCCCCGCGTTTCGCCCCAACGCGCGCCCCGGAGCCGGTCGCGTCGGACGAGCCACGTTGGTGGGACACAGCATCGTTCACCCCTTTTAGCCTCAGGTGGTTCAAGGGGAGACGAAACAGAAAAGCAGGGGATCGTTCAACAACTCCTCCTCCCCGCCTTTGCCCCTTATGGCCTTTCCTCCCGGCTGCTGTCAGCCCGGTGCCGCCACCTCAGCCCGGCTCCCAGGGCCGTCTCCTCCGTCCCCTGCGCCCTCGGCGGCCTGGCTGCGTACCTGCTTGCTGCTCTTCCCCGTGAGCTGAGGAGGGCTCACTCCTCACCTGGCCATTTCCTCACAGCTTTGCTTCCTCCCCCCTCCTCCCCTTCTCCCCCCACCCCAAGCCCAGCCGCCACCTTCTGGAAGGTTCCTTTCATCCTTCCCCGCAAGGACAAGGCGAACCAGCCGCCACTGCCAAGCTGCACCCTTGTCAAAGACCACGATACACCGCACGCACTAGACTGCAAACAAGCAGATGAAAGAGGGAATGGCCTTTCGCAGGTGCTAGCTGTGTAGAAATTACAGCCCCGAAGGAGGGGGAGCAGCAGAAAGGTGCGGCCCACCGGCTGGTGTTAGCGGGGCGACAGGCGGTGGCGTTCCTTAGCCAGGAGCTGCGGGGAAAAAGGGGTATCCGGGCACCAAGATGACCACGTCTCTGCACGCGCTACAGTAACTTGAGGCAGCCTCCGACGCTGGCTGCCCCCTCAACGCACTTCCACGAGATTCACCAAACCGGCCCCAGCCTCCACCAAAGAGGGCCGCGGCTCGCAGCGCCGGGGTCTCCCTGGCCCGCCATTTCGCGCGTGGGGGAGCTGAGGCTCCCAGCCGCTCACCTGCGGCCCAGCGCCCCGCGCGTGCCTTTAGGTAGGTGACAGTCCGCCACCCTATCTGATGGGAAGAGAACATTTGAGAGAGTTTTTGCAGCTGCTCCATTGGCTTTTTTAAAAACTTCCGCTCTTAAGGAGTTATTTTCTCCCTTTGGAAGCTTTCCCGGGTTGCTGCTGAAGTCCTGAGATGCGTAGCTGGTTTTGTTCACTGCTTTTGCTGAAAGATAGATGTTGCAATAGTTTTCTGTTCCCAAGCAGCACAAAGAAGTCAGACTCGGTTTTCTGAAAACTGAAAATGAAGCGATAACTGGCTTGTACTGCAGAAGCTCGGGGATAGCAACTTCGATTGTCCCTGCTGTTGTGACTGCTAGCATGACCGCTCAGTATTGGCTGCAGATACTTTACCTTTTCATTAACAGTTTCCTGTAGTCTATTAACAGCTTCCTATTAAGGCATGTGGTCAGGCCGTTGTCAGCTGCGAGACTGGTTTTCTGTTAAGCTTGGAGGTTGGTCCTGACGGCTCGGTTTGATTTATCGTAGCCCAGTGTCACTGAACGCAGCAGGGCCAGAAAAGGCAACGTGGTCCTTTGGCTCAGGATTGACTGAGGAACCAGAAAAAGCTGCAGTGAACGTGAATTTCCTTTTACGTAGGACTAGTGGTCAAAACAGTTTCAGTGCATATTAACTTAGAACAGTAGGTTCAGCAGTTAGTAAAAACTTCATGTCAGAGAAGAGAAGGGGAGAAAAAACAAGGAACACAACCTTGGGTTTCCTCGCCTGCATAGCCAGGGCCAAGCTGCTGTCATATATCACTCCAGATAAGTGAACTGGGATATATTAAGCACAGATTTTCTCTCTTCAAGAAGCAAGGCTAGGTCGTATGCGACTTCCAATTAGGATATTTTACTACGAGGCTTCTGAGATGAATTAAGATATAATGATAATATATATTGAAATATTTTGTTTATTTAAGAATATTTATATGTTGAAGAGAGAAAATCGTCATAGGACCACCAGGTAATAGGCTAGTAAGACAACTGAAGTTGAAAAAGGCCTCAAGAGTCTCTGGCCCAACCTGCTGCTCACGGCAGGGTTGTCCCCTCAGGGCTGGAAGCCCCTGAGAAGGGAGGGAGCTTCCCAGCCTCCCTGGGCCACCCAGCTCTGCCCAGCTGCCCTGAGGGAAAAGGACTCCTTAGTCCAGGCCAGCCCTCTCCCGCCACAGCTTCTGCTTGTTGTCCCACATGCTGCGGAGAAGAGCACGGCTCCATCCCCCCAATAACCACTCGTAGGTGCTGGGGGCTGCTGTTAGGTGCCCCTGAGGCCATCCCTGCTCCAGGCTAGACCAGCCTCGGCCCTCAGCCTCTCTGCACAGGGCGAGTCCACCAGCCCCACCATCTCAGTGGCCCTACGCCAAAGTCACTCCGGCTTATCAATATCTTTCTTGTACTGGGGACCCCAAACAGGACGCTGTATCTAGAAGCAGTCTAAGAAGTGCTGAGCCGAGGGGGATAATCCTGTCCTTTATCGACTGGCTATGCTCCTGTTTAGGCAGCCTAGGACACAACTGGCCTTTGTTCCTGCCTGGGCACACTGCTGGCCCATGCCCAGCTCACTGCCAACCAGAAGTGCCAGGGCCTTTTCAGCAGAGGTGCTCCTCAGCCAGATGGCCCCCAGCCTGTATCACTGCAAGAGGTTATTCCTTCCCAGGGGCAGGACTTTGCATCTGTCCTTGCTGAATTATGAGGACCCAGTCAGCCCATTCCTCCAGTCTGTCTAGGCCTTTCTAGATGGCAGCCCTGCCCTTGAGCACATCAACTAGCTCCCTCAATTCAGTGTCATAGAATGATACATTATAATAATTTATTTGCTTTTAAATTATCCTTTTTGCTTTTCTTTTTCAAAACATTGCTGGGCAAAGCAGCCTTCCTAGGAGACTTCTACAGGAATTTCAACTGCTGTTAGCAGGACAAGCCAAGTAGAATCTTTTTTAGGGCTACTGAAAAGTTAAGAAAATTAAGTTTCCATTTCTATAAGGAGAATTTAATCACACTTAGTAAAGCTCCTCACTTTAAAAGTATTTTGCCCCCTTGGAACTGAGCTTAGAATCACAAAAGTTCAGCCACAATTTTGATTTCAATTTCCATGTTTCCTTAAAATTAATCTTTGTGCTACAATAAGAAAACATATCAATGTCATCTCTTTTCAAACAAGTTTTGAATTCAGAATACAGTTCAAAGAACATATTAGACCTGGAATAACTGTCCTCAAAAGCAAAAGGAAAAACAAAAAAATCCCTCCCCCAAACAAGTTGCGTTTCTTGGCCAATGAAATAGTAAGCTGCTCAGAAATGAGACGTAGAGCATGCTTTCCCATAGTTGCATTTTTAGTTTAATTTTGGAAAAGTCACTAGCTTACTGGGATAAGCTGCTTAAAATTTATAGCCCACGTGATCTGTATAATGGGATGAGTTTGTAGATCTCAGAGACTGAAGAAGGACCCAAGCATTAAAGAAGAAAGAAGAATCTTTATGTACTAGATTCCCTTTCATTTCATAAACCAGTTTTGATAGTTTTCTTCACCTGATGGCAGACATTAATGTGACCTGCATTGTTTTCCAAATCAGATAAAGAGAAGGCTTCAGGCAAGTCTGGGAGACATTACATGACAGGGAGGGAGGGGATGACTTTCGAAACAAATGGAAGTCTCAGCTAAAACACGTGGAGTTCACAAATCTCCTCCAAGGGTTAGGTTATGCTAATAACTATCTTTGCTGCTGGCAGTGCAACTGATAAAAGAATTTTAAAAATACTATCCTAACCCCTGCACAGAACAGGTATTTCCAGACATTGAGGTATGCAGCGTTGGTCAGACTAGTTTAGGTGTCACATCTAATTTAGGAAAAGAACAACAATTTCTTCCCCTTCCTCCTCCTTGCCTTCCTCACCACTTTCTTTCTTCAGCTTTTAAATGCTTTTAATTTCCTAAGGTTTTAAATTAGCATGTATGCTTCCAAGTAAAGAAGGACAAAGTACAATCTAATCAAAAGGTGTCATGCTATGCAGCTTCCATTAATTGAACTGATAGCTGAATATTGTCTGCATTTTTGCTGGGGACTGAACAAAGCAGTGAATCATTGTGGAAATAATTTCTTCCTTTCTCTCAAGTTTTAGTAGTTACAGAAAAGTCTCCTAGCCTTTGAATTATGCCTTTGAGAGGCATAGTAAACCCTTTAGTTTATCCAACCCACGTGGATGTCCCCAGTGAGGAATTGCAAATGTCATACTCTGTGTCATATCAGTATCTAGGAACAAATGCATCCCAGACAAATTCTTCTATACATGGAGATCCTCCACCAGGATTACTTTAAAATAAAAGGCTTTTGTATTACAACATGTATAATTTATATTATATTAAAGAAAAGGCTGTCATTGCCTGTTAACTTTCCATTTTAATCCCCGAACAGCCACCTTTGCTAAATGTTCCCTTAGCGTTCTTCTCCCATGGTGGTCTTTATTTCTTTTTTTTTTTAAGGCTTGCATCTTAGCCTATATTTAGGCTGTAAGTACTTTTTTCATATAAAAACAGCTGGAGTGTGATACCTTAAAAAGACTTCTGGGCAGTGGAAGGTGGTTACTGCAAGCCAGGAAGTGGTATTATTCTCCTGAAATCGATATTAAAAACAACGTCTAATAAATGTTGTAGGATGTTATGCTATGGGACATCTTTCACACCAACAAAAACCTATGGTCCTTATTACCTGTGGACATTTAAGATCTCGCTGTTGTTGTTTTCTAGCACCCTCAGATAAGTGTATGTAAATCCTCACGTCCTGGCTTCATTCTATCTCATTCTGTCTGCTTAAATTCCCCTACGAGTTCTATTAAATAACATATTTCAGTTGTGACTGTGTAACATACATGACGCTGAGATTATGCTACAGCTGACTGCACACTGTGAAGTGATGTTTAATTCATGGAGGCGTCAAGAGGGTGGGTTGGTATTTTTATGGTCCTATCTTTACTGCAGACTTAGGTCAGCTTCAGTAGCAGGCTTTGTCCTTAGCCTGATCTATGTCAACACATCCGCTCACCATGGGAAGGCCACCATGCCCCAAGCTCTAGGGCAGACCTCCGATTACCTCTCCTGAATACTGATAGCAAAAGACAATTGCTGTGAAAATGTGCAGGCACAGCTATTCACAGAAAATGAGACATGATTTTCCTCCAGCCCCTTCCATGAGCTTCCCCAAGCACATGTTCCCGAGCACACGTTCCTTGCCATCCCCTGTGCTGCGTCCCTCTTGCCAGGAGCGATCTAACTTCATATGTGAATTGGCCATTCCCAGTCCCATCTTCCTGCAACCAATTTCTCTGCCAGTGCTCTTGTCTGGTATTAGATAAAACAGAACGCCTGCTCCAACCTCAGTTAGAAACTGATGAATCTGTTTTTTCAACATCTAAAGGAGGACAGTATCAGAATCTAGGTTCAGCACTGGCCTGATATGAGGGCTTTAGTTTCTTACAGAGAAGCCCTTAACTATACAATGCTATGATAGAGTAGTGGGAACTGATAACAGGATCATGCAAACTAGATGGCAGTATGAGGAGGAGGCAAAAGGGTCAAGGATGAAAATAAAACATTGGTTGTCAGCATACTGATCTGCCTCTTCCTGACAATCTAGTCAATGTGGGTGCCTTCAAAGGTGTGTCACATCTCCAGTCAGGAAGAGGTGTTTCCTAGCCTTTGCTTGTAACCCAGGGATCTCTTCCATAATCAATACCAGAGAGATACAGCATGGTTAATAGCAGCCGTTCTGCTGAGGCATGATCAGATAATTGCTACCTTAAAGTTTCACAGTTACCAGTTGTTTAGGGAAAAACGGATCCCTGTGATAAGCATTTAACAGAATATGGCCACACCAGATTTTCAGGGTCTAGACTCAAGTCAAAATACAGCCTCAGGGCTAGCTTTAGCCCCTTGTTTGATTTTCTCCAGCCAGTCACCTTCTACCAAGGACAGACGGAAAACAACAGTTTAGGCAGTTAATATGCCTTCCTGCGTCTACGGACAATGCAGTAACCTTTGTCACCCTCTGTATTAGGAAAAGCAAGAGTCTCGTGCGTTTGTGGTTTCCAGCTAAACTGACCTGGTCCATGGGAAGTAGGTGTTCCAAAACTGGAATTGAGATAGCTTTGGCTGTTGGGGGCAGAGCCGTTCTGCTATAGAGCATTTCTTTCTTTAATTAAATTGGCAGGCAGGCAAGCCCATCATCTGCAAAAATGCGTGGAATAATACAAGGATCTACGGTTTTAGAAATCATGAGATAAGCTACTTGTTTTGCTGATCATAGCCAAGCACAGGCCGATAGGTACATGGGGCACGACACCAACCTACTGATATTTAAACGTGGTTCTTTTGCTGCGTGCTGAATTGCCCCGTAACTGGCAGCCATTTAACCTATGCTTAGCTCCTAAGGAAGATACAGCCTACGCATCTGTTGGAAAAGTTTCAACTGGAAGACACTGTAAATATCCGGAAAAGTCCACCGGAAAAAAAGACAAAGAAACACAGGCTACGTTGTGTTGAAAGCATAAATGTATCTATGCGCATGGTTCACACCACCTAGAGCATGACATTTAAGACTAAGCAAAGCCATCGGTTATGTAATTAGTTAGCAGAAGCAAACATCCTGCCTCAAACAACGCGAACAAAAGCCGATTTGTTATATCTTTGCCATTCTCTTTAAGCCAATATGCTGCTCTGAATACAGCGCTGCTGTACCAGCGTCAGCTCCTGTTCCTTCCTCACTAACAAAGCTGAAGTCCTGCTGCAGAACAATTCTCTTGTAGTGACATCAAATACAAATGGCCTCAGAGGTAACGCATTTGTTTGAAGAAAGTGCCAGTTACTAAAATTAGCTGTATAACTACATTTATCATGAGAGATTACTGTCAGTGATGCTGCAATGGTCCCCAGGAGACTTACATAATAGGTTTTTCTATCACTAATAATTCTGATTTTGTGATTCTCTGATCATCTGGGTATAAAACAAAACTTAAGCATGTGTTCAGGCAGAAATAACTGGATAGAAAAATAGAAAGTCCCAATTACTTAAATTAGCTGTATAACTGCATTTATTATGGGAGATTACTGTGTCACTGATGCTTTGCTGGTCCCTACAGGACTTACCTAATAGGTTTCTCTATCACTAATAATTAAGACTTGGTGATTCTGTGATCAGCTGGGTATAACACAAAATTTAAGCATTTGTGCAGGCAGAACTAGCTGGAGAGAGAGATGTTTCACTTTTGGCTCTACAGAAATAATAGTGTTTATGCACTTTCACGTATAAACACTGCTGCTAAGAATACCTTACTTCAAACAAACTTATCCTCACTAGATCCAATGTTCTATTTAAACACTAAAACACAATAGGCAGTGCATATTTGGGCAATCATTGCATGCCTCGGGTGGTGTTTAACCACCCGTCAAGTACAATAATCCCCCAGAAATGCACCAGCTGAAATACCGAAATGCTTGTATAGGACAGAATTCACAAAGAAATAGAGGGCAAACGGTCTAAATGGACACTGATCTAAACAGGGTACCATCGATAGCCAAGCACAAATCTTTACTTATATCTAGTGTTCTGAAGCCATGACATAATTTGGTAAAATGGCCTGGGTATTCTTGGTATTTTGCCTAGTCAGGGCTAGTTCAGCAGGGTGGGCACATGGCCCAACGGGTTAGACTTTCAGCATCTGAGTGAAAATCCTGTGTTATTTCTCTGACTGGTCCAAATTTGTACAGGTCCCATAATCACCTAGGAAAATCTGTGTCAGAGAACTATGCTTGTGGGTATTGGGGATAGAGATAGTCTTGTTCAAGTGCAGAGAGAAATTTGTTACAGTTATCTTTAATTTCTTAAAAATTAAATTACTTCATGAATTCAGATCAGCACAAGGGGAGAGGTGAGTGATACTGCTAGAATATGAATGTGAACTTGTCCTTGAACTTGATTACTGTTTGTACTAACACAGAGAGAGGAGTGAACATACTTCAAAGAAAAATATATTGAACAACTCATAAATCAGGCAATTCCCAAGTTAATAATGAATACTCTACTTTCTCTTGACCTTTGTGCCTCTATTCATTTGCATTAGCAATAACTTCAGACATTTTCAAGCATATACTATAGTGTTAAAAAACAGTAGACAAGTAAAAGTAAATAAATGCATGCTGTAGTAGGCATATTGAAAAAATTTAATGAATTACGTATATTTACATGTGTAGGTGTTATTCCACTGTAACTGTTAGCTTGTACTAGGGCCTTGATCAAGTCTCCAGGAAACTCTGAGAGACAAAGGCAGGCCCAAATCCATGATAAAATAAGAGATAAGGAAGATTCCATCGCTACTTTTCTTAATGTTGATCTTGTCTACTTGACAGTGCTCAAAGACCAAAAGGAATCCTTGCTGGATGTGTTTTCAGAGGCTCTCAGAGCAAAAGAATTTCTTGGGACTTCGAACAGTCTGCTCAGATCCATTACGAACAGAGGCTGGGGACAAAGTAGATGTTGCAGCTCATGGTGTTTAGTCGTTCTGAAGAAAGGTAAGAATCTTAATAAGAACTCATTCCTTTTATTCTTTATTCTTAATTAACAGGTACTGATCAGTCAGTACCAACTGCCTAGAACAGCATAATATAATTTAATTACAACCTTTGCTACAAATTTGACAGTTTTATGAGTACGAAGCCCCAGAAGGTCTTCAGGACTAAGATTTGGTGTACTCTAGGGTACCTTCTTGTTGCTGCACTGAACTCTTGAAGAGATTTTTCCTTCCTCCTTCTCCTCAGGCTGTCCATCAAGAGCAGGGCTCCAGCTACTACCTACTCTCTTTTCACTGAATTACTTTAGAAGGGAAGTATCTAATGATACAATGCTGCACTCTGTACCAAATTCATACTCAAATTATGACAGGAAATGATGGGGGAGTGCAAGGAAAGGGAGTTAATCTGTATGGATGAGTAATGGAGATTATGATAACACGGAGAGATTGTAAAAACTGTTTTCAGTACAGATTTGATTATTTTAAAGTATCATCACATATACACATACACGTGTATATTTATATGAACAGAAACTCATTAACCAGAATATAATAGGTTTTACAAGGCAATGGGCATGCTACTAGAGACATTCCTTTTAACCACGACTTTTTGCGTCTTGTATATGATAATCTTTTATCTTTTATTACTTAGGAATCAAAAAAATAAGAGAGCTCGTCTGGCAAGAAGTACACTCACAGGTACACTGGCAAGAAAGCAAAACACCCTTCTTTAGTATAACTTAAGTCTGAATTTAGAGAAAAAGCACAGGGGTTATATGCCCAGGAGGGAACAATCAAATACTACCAATTCTTTCCATTCATTGTCTGCTCAGTGGAAAAATACTTACTTAAAATCCTCAAGAGCTCTCCTCTCACCACTTCTACTGTGACTCCCAGAGATTTTACTGTCTAATTACAGCTCTGCAAAGGTTCCCAGGGGTAGCTAGGCCTACTTTTGGGGCTCACATGAGCCTGTTTAGAGAGCCCAAGGGTAACACTGGGTGTAACTCAAAGATCAGTAGGACAGTTCTGATTTGAATTACACTAATATGACTGAGATCAGAATTTGAGACAGTGTAATAGTGATGTCTCAATAGTGGTATAAAATTAATGTGAGGAAAATCAAGCTCATTGATTTCAATAGAGCTTCTCATCGGAGTAAAGCCGTCAGGATTGACCCTGGGAATCTTGTGACACAACGTTCCAGGAAGCAGCCTTTGTTTGCACACACTGCAGCTCTTATTTATTAATATGTGAGGCCAACAATGCCTATTGTCTCTTTTCATATTAGAATGTTGTCACATGAGCAGTTCAAGTGACACCAAGGATTGCAAGGCGAAGACAAGTGGTTCTCTCTGGCTCCAACTAGAAATGCTGTATATTTTAATACATTAATACTCAACAAATGTCTCTTCAGATTAAATCGCCCACAGATTTATTTTTTTAATTAAAAACCACCCAAACAGCTATGCCAAACAAAAAGTAAGTTTCCCCACCTAAACAAAGGAATGATTTATTAGGAAAATGCAAGCAGCAACATTTATATCTAAAAAAAAGATAATTAATTGAATGATCTGAGTAGCTGAAATCAGGTTACGGGTCATTTGTTATAACGAAATTCCAAGATTACCCACTTTGTTCCTGTGCAACTTTCAAATTTTATATGCAAAGGTACAGTTTTTATATGGACTTTTGTTTTGCGGTTTTTAAAGCCTCATCTTTTTTATTCCCTTCTCACTAGTACAGTTCAATCTTGCAAAAGAAACAGCTTACAAATCATTTAACATTATTTACAAGAGCCCTATCATGTATAGTTTCATCAGAGGTTTTTCAGTCTATAAACCTAGAACAATGCTTTCTTTATTGCATTACAATTGCTGCTTTTCCCCTCATATTTTAAACAAATCAGTTTTGCATAACTGCATCTATTATTCCATTCGAGAGAAGAGATGAGGACTCTTGTAAGTGATATCAGGCTAACTTGAAATTAATACAGCTAAGCCATCAGCTGGTATTATAGTACAAGGAGTAACCTGACTCCTATACATTTCATAATGGAATAATTGAAGAATAATAAAAAAGAGACAATGAGGTCCAGAGAAATTATGCCATCTGTGTCTGTACCATTAGCAAGTAGGCACTGCTGAAGAGAAACTCTCTTCTGGAAAAGGAGGAAGCAACTAAATAGATAGTATTTTCAAAAATGCCAAAGTGCCCTGGCATCTCTTTACCGAAATGTATTAAACATCTAGACTTCAATCGCCAAACACTTGCCAGGCAGATTTCAACAGGAGTTATATACCAAAATCGTGTTTTGGATCTAACCCTTGAAAGCCTAAACCAAAGGCTAGATTCAAAAAGTGTCTTAGATGTAAAAAATGGAATGGGATACCTATGTCTAGCATTTTGATGCCACTGAGATTTTTGAAATCTTTTGCATATGCCATCTAACTTCAGAGTTTTCCTGTGTTTCTGGCAGGAACATGCAAAACTTTCTAAATATCTGATGTCACTGGCCTGTTTGGGTGCAAGCCTCAGTAAGCAAGAGAGATAGGACAGCAGAGAATGTGGAAGATCTCTGTTTCAATGAATATTTCTTTTATACAAACTGCAACAAATTCAGCTGGGTGCTGAAATGTAGTCCAGCAACAGGAATACTCTTAAGACCTTGTTCTATACAGACAAATGTTCCTGAGTGACGTGAGGCACCCATGTACTTTTGAGAGCTGAGAACACTTATCAACATTTCCCACTGGTGAATTTAAGCAACTTTCTACTCAGTTTATTGGCTTCTGAGAACCCCATTCTAAGGCGCAGGCTCCTTCCCCTGTCTGCTGTAGATGTTTACGTGTCTGGCCGAGGATTGATAATTCCTTTCGGCACAGTACCCCCGAATGCTGAACATGCCAATTATCAGGAATTTAACACACAGTTGTTTCAGACAGCTAACCCTCCATAACTCTGTCACTTTTTAATGACAATCATAGACAGATATGTTAAGGGTATTTAATCAAATGCACTTAGTTACCTTTCTCGATTGTCAGACTACTGGATGCATCTACTTCCCAATGACCTTGAACCATTTATTAAAGTCTTATTATCTAGATTCTTAGACATTCAAAAATCTTTAAAAATCTGGCTTTACACTCCTTAGTTACTTTAGGTACCTCTCAACATTGTATTCCTAAATTTGCTTGACCCTTCTGATAGTACTATATAACATATGGATCCGTAAGATCCCTCAAATGCAAAAGACATTTAGCAGTAACTTGATTTTAAAAGCTTGGGACAATCTCAAAACTTAGGACACCCTTTCCCCTTCATGACCTGGCACTCTGTGGAGAAAGAGAAAGGGAAGGCACAAAGCCAGGAAATAACTTATCTAAGTAGGCCGAGTCTTTCTTAAATCAACAGAATTACCATTGGAGAATGAAGCCAAGAGAAGAGAATTGCTAGCATCACTAATTTGCACCTCCTGTGCATTCTCCTTGTGGAGAAGGATAGTTGATTGCATGGCAAATAATAAAGCTCAAGAAGAACAGAAAGCAGGAAAACAGCTTCTTGTGGATGCTCTGAAATGTACGTCTCTCCACATGAAAGTTTTTACAGCCTTACTCCATGTTTGTAGAACTATTTTCTAAGAGTCTGCTTGTGATCTTGCTGAAGTGAATGAAAATGTTATCATTGCCTTCTCAGGAATTCTGATAAGGCCGTGAAATTATTCACACACCAAGTGCTTTCTGGCTCATCTCTTAGAAAGCGTTACTTTCTTCAGCCATGTACAGCAGCGGAATAAAATTCCAGAGATTTTTGTTGCACTAGCAACTACCATAATTTATAATGGTTATGTAACAGACAGATGTGCCTCTCTGTTGAAGGGCCATTTTCTTTTAGATTCTTATCATGTGCTTTTTGCCACTGACTGAACGCGTTCTGGATAAAGCCCTTACTGCTAAAATCATTCTGCGGTGATAGGCAAGATAGCTGGAAAGGAAGAACAGTGGCACCCAGTGGCCGTTTGCTTTTTCTTTTCAAAATTGTTTTTTTGAAATGCTTTTTCCCTAGCTTTTTGAGCCAGTGTCTCAATATGATATATATAATTTAGCTTACACAAAGAATTTACATACATCTATACATCCGTTATGCAGCAGTATACCTATAGACACATGCTGTAATTCGTAAAATGAAAGGTGGCAATTATAATCAAAATGTAATTGTAATATAGATTTTAAAGAAAATAACCAAATTAATTGCTATATAGAAAACAAAACACTTCATGTAAAGTGCTTTGGGTGACTTTACTTAGTTAGTGGATAATGCCATTTCTGTAGCAGTTAAAGAAATTCCCTATCCTAATGAAATGATAAAAATTAATACATTTGAATGTTTAAAGTGCAGGTAGCTATCCGTTATTTTTTAGCTTACTTCAATAAATGAGTGTAGAAGATGCCTTCATTCATTCTAAAACAATGTCAGTTCTAATTTCCACATATTTAGCATTAAAACTTTTGCTGAGGAGTTGTTTAAAAATATTATATAGCCTCTTGTAACCACGCAGTTCTTGTTTAATAAAAATCCCCTTTGGCTCTGATTCATAGTCCAGGTTATTAATTATTCAACCTGAAGTATATTCATTTGACAATGAGTTAGAAAATGCCGCAGATTATTCTTTTATCTCAGCTACTGTAAGCAAGCCAAATTTCTTATGAGCATTACTTAGTTTCTTACTGCTTTTACCTGGTGCACTGCTGGAGATCCTGGTTTGTCTGTGTCTGTGACTAAGGGGCCGTCACATTAAGGCTACGTCTATCCTATTAGATTATGTGTAATCGGGGTTGTTCTCTGATGCTAAAAAAAATGGGCAGGGGAAGGCTTTTTGGACATGTTGTTAGTCTCCCTCTTTAGTCTCCAAAACACATGGGCTACAAGCAAAGTGCAGGTTTGGAATAATCTATAGCCCCTGCTAGCTCCAGAAGCACAAACAGGAATCCTTAATGAGCGTTAAGTGGCTTGGGCCAAAACCATCCCAGAGGCCGTTAGGACAGTTTAACTGGATGGACAGTTAAAAGCTAATGTCTCAGAACAGTCTCAGACTTCACGTAATTTTCTAAGGTATAGGTGTCCTGTAAAACTGCTATAAATACCGTAAGATTTCTGAAATCTGAGGCAGTCCTGTCATGCTTGAACAGACTTGAAGAGTACAGCCTGAGGCCTGAAGGAAAAAAGACTAGTAGCAGAGAGCTCTACATTGATGGAAAGTGAGGAAAACTTGTTTGGCCTTCATTTGAGAGAGAGGGAGTTGGAACTGGAGGGATTAAAGAACAAACGTAAATAATATTTAATTTTAAGTTTTATGTTTTGTCATGGTTGTAGCCCTTTCTCCTAGTGGGGAGATGGTCGATAAAACGGAGAAGAATGTGTTGTTGAAGTGGCGTGTAAAAGTTTTGTCACACTAACTAATTCTTGGGCATACCGGGGAAGAAAATGCTCGCTCTTACCAGTACCTTGTAGCCTTGGGATTCATTTTGCAAGAGCGAAATCACTGAAGAAGAGGAGTAGACCAAGGAAAGCCCGCAGCTGGGTCAGCTACAGCTTGCTGGATGCTTTGCCACCCAGCAAGATTGGTTATAGAGCCCTGGGATTTGATCTCCACATTTTGTAAGTGGAGAATTACTAGCAGAGGAGGAGGGGAACAGGCAGTTCTCCAAGTAACTGCGTGATCAAGAATTCAGAGGGAAGACTTTAAATGATTATTGTTGTACTTTAGGAAAAGGCATAGCAGATTATTGAATATTATTTTTTCTTTTATGAGCTCAGTATTGTAAAACATTTGGTTAATTGTTTTTGAATGAGGGCACATAGCTGACTGACCACTCAGACAGTCTTTCAGTTTTCCTTCCAGCATTTTCAGAAGGGAGCTTGAGCTGCTATTTATCAGGGACCCTTTATTGAAAATTGGCAGGCCCTGCCAGTGAGGTTCTCATAAAAGAAGTAGACCAGTTCTTGGCAAATGAGTGGATTTAATGTTACTCAATTTTTTTTTTAGCAAAATAATATAAAATTGATATCAGATAGGGCTTTTGTTATTGCGATCACATTTTTTTCAAACCTTTTAAACTGTTGTAACGTTTTCTACCTCATATGCCCAGTGCTCCAGTGTTCTGCAGTACACATACATCATGCACGTTAGGTCAGCAAAATGGTGTTTTTCTATGTGAAGTGCTAGGCTTGTTTTCTAAACAGTAGTACATTAGGAAAAGTAGCAGATTTTGTGTAAGAATCGTTATATATTCACATATGTATTTGCAATCACAGTCTTAATAACACCTATTTGTTACTTACATAGTACTGTGTCTGTTATAAATATACAATGTCTGTTACTCCACTGCTCAGAATAGCAAATATTAGTTAAGTGTGCTGACAGCTCATAAGAAAGCAATGCTGTTGACCCCAATTACCAAAATCTGCTTAAGAGGCAAACAAAATGAAATTCACTCACAATCTAAAATGTGTAATCTCCTGTCAGGATAAATTAATTGATGCCAGCCGTTCTGGCTAAGCCTGCTGTGATGTATTCACATCCCACCCAGCAAATCTCTTCTCTGAAGTTTAATATCAAAATTGTCATCTTAACCCTAGTTCAGTAGATTGGAACTTCTCATTCAAAAGTAAGAGGACAACCAAATGCTATATGACAAAAAGGTAAAAATGGCAAGCTCAAGGGATGTATGAAATGCTCCTATTTTGTGTTTTTGCAAGGACAAAACAAGGTTCCTGACAAATTACTCTAACCTGCAAGAGTTAATAGAAAAATGAAAAGATTCCCCTATGTTCTCTTGGGCAGTCTCACAAACAGTCACACATTTGGGAATTTTACTATGCTCAGAATTCCAGCTTGCAGGAAGGCCAGGAGCTGCTTTTCTTCCATTGCCCCTGGGCAGAACTGCAAGATCTAGCTTTAGGCAACTCCCCTCCATCTGCTCAATGCAAACGAAGCAGCAGTGCTGCAGCAACACAAATAGCAGGTAAACTGGCAAGGACTCGCAGTGAAGGGCGCCAGTTCTAGTCAGAATCAGTTTCCAAGCCAATACCCACATCAAACCCTTGGCGACAGAGACCACCTGGCCAAAAACATGTCTAAGGAGCCATAGTTTTGCCAAATGCTAGTGTCTGAAGTTTTTCTCTAAAATGATACCGATTTAACTGGCAGTCATATCCATAACAGTCTAAATACAGGGGGGAAAGAAAAAGAAAGTACAAAACCACACATTTTCCGTCCTACCCTACTTGAGAATTAAACAACTCAGTGCTTACTCAAATGGAATAATTGCTTATTTAAGTATCTGTTTGAGAAGAGAGCAGGCTCTATTGTGCTTAGCTTGCAAGGTCTAATGTTACTATAACCTGTGATGAGTGACCACACTCATCACATCGTAGTCAAAAAAGGTAGTCTAATGCTTCTGAAATGTTTTAACTCATGAAAACCTGAACGGGAATAGCTGATTGTGATTTTATCAGTGGGTATTAACTTTGTGTACACAAATGCCTGTGGAAAATACTTCCCTAGTAATAACCAGAAAATATTAAGATAGCAGACTCATGGAATATACTTATGAAAGAGGTCAATATATAGATAACACAATGTTTTTGAAATAGTTACTGTGTTAGTATATCATTTATGATCTTTGGGAAACATGTGCAATCATTTTCTAATTTTTGCTATTCTGTTAACAACTTTATTGTGTAGCACTGGCTTTTCTTAAATCCCCAAGCTAAATGCCAAGGTTATACAGAAATAATAACTCAAGAATATGCAATAGACAGTTGGGATGAGATTTGCATAGCTTGGTAGGTGATAGGGATACATAACACACATCATTAATTTTATATTTCTTCAAAATTAAGATGAAAGACTAATGTTTTCACAGCTAAATTTTTGGGTTATATGCATAAAGAGTCTCAGATTTTGAAATATGTATTTTGAGATAGATACATATAGATAGATAGATAGATAAAATTAGAGAATAAAGTTTTCAAAGGTTAAATTCATGAACTGAATAGCAATGCGTCCACACTGAGTCTCAGTTCCAAACATCCAGAATTTGAGAAGCTCAGGTCAGGCCGTGAATTATTCAGAGCTCTCATTCATAAAGTATATTCAACAAATTATAGGACATACTTCTCTACCAGAACTGGACAAAAGTAATATGTTACAGAACTGATCCAGAGTCAGCAAATCTATGAAGTTATATTTGAAAAGACAGATATAAGGCAAGCCAAGACTGTAGAAAGCTTTAAGACTTTGAAAAAGAAAACATTCCACAATAGACCTTAAATCACTGAGGGATTTCAGGGCTGTCAGTGTGCTCTGCAGAGTGCCCAACTGAAAGTTCATAACAAGAAAACAGACTTTCTAGTCGTCTTAGGAAAGCACTTAAAAGAGGGAGCCTCTCTGATTCTTTCTAGGGCAGTCAGGCTAGAGTTAGTTCAGCAGCACAGTACGCACAGTGTAATGGCTATGGTTCATGCTGTTGGAATACGGAATGAATCAAGTAAAATATGGAGGCATCCTGGATATGCAAATCTGGAGCAAATTCAGCCAGGGATGTTTTATCCTCCAGTGGCAAAATAAGGCTTGGACTGAAAGCCACAGAGCACAAGACTGGTCAAAATGCTAGAAGCTCAGAACAGACTAATCTGCAGTGGCAGAAAGATAAAATTGGTCTTTCACTGACTGTTGATCTGTTCACTGTGGGGATTACCCTGAAAGAATTTGATTAAACGTTAAAGCCATCTTTTTAAATGTTTTTCCAGGTCCTGCATTATCTTGTTTGTTTCTTGGTGCTGTTTCACAGCATAGTTAGTGGAGCAGAGACTGAAATATAAACAAGATAATGCAGCCTGTGAACAACATTCCCTTTTATTTTGGGTAACTGCCAAATCTATCTTAAGCAGCATAATCTTATTTTAAATTTCTGCCTTGAAAAAACTTTCTAGTATTTTCTTGAAAATTTTGAAATAATAATGACCCCAGGATGCTGAGTGATAGAGTTAGAGATCTTTCAGTAACCTCAGGTAGAATCATTTGAAGACAAACGTCTCCTGCTAGGAAGTCTAACATTTCTGTTCTGTTTGAGGAATTTGATAAATGATAAGTTTTCGTTTCACTGCGTCAGGATCGCACAGAAGTCCTATCATCAGCCCCACACATAGGCAGCTGTGCTGTCAAGATTTTGTCACTTATCCCCCAAGTTTGGTGCAGAAGAGGATCTTTTCAGTGAGAAACCCTACTAGACAATCAGACTTCTGAAGTTCAGGAAACCAGTCCAGTTCAGTTCCATACATTTTCTGCATATCTCTGCTTGGAGCACTGCAGTTTCTTTGAAAGGATATCAGATTTTAAGTCTGGGTCTTCGAAGCTACTATGTCCAGTCAAAACAGAGGAATGCTATTGACATTATTGACATTAGTAGTTTGGACAAAGGAGAGAAGAAAATGGAATGTACTTTCACAGCAGAGATGATTGATTTATCTGGGAATCAGCTGAGGTGGAAGAAACTTGGCTGCATGCAAAGGACACACACACACACACACACACACACACACACACACACACACACACACACACACACACACACACACACACACACACACACACACACACACACACAAGCTCTTGTTTCAGTGGAGAAACAGTGTGCAGAGTAGAATGAACTTAGCCTCTTTACAGGACTATAGATAAAAAGCAAAGGCTTCCCAGGGTATCACCTTGGATATAACATCACCCCAACAGTGTTATCCCCTTACCCGTATTTTGGATGGAGATGGGGCAGTTAACTCTTTATGGAGACATACCTTTCAGTTTTATCAAAGCACAAATGATCATTATTGTGTATGCAAAGAATTATAAACACTGAGATTCCTCGTGCTGTGTAGGGTGTGGTAAAGAAGACTTGGCCAGATGAAATGAAAAAAGAGGAAAAATTGGAAGTGATGCATTTGTAATGCATGACAGCTAATAATTGGAAAAAATGAAGAACCAGGAACAGGACTACCTTTTTTCTCTATATTGTGCTAAAGAGGACTTATGTATGGAGCTAGAAATGTTCTTCCAAGCAAAGAGTTAGGGACACCTAAACCTCCTCCATGTACCACCATAACTCCCTCAACATATGAGCTAGAAGCCCCTTATACCATTCATCACTCTTCCTCTTTAGGTTTCTCCATTTGCCCCTCTCTCCCTGCTCCCCCAAAAAGCTTGCCTGCACTGCTGTCTTCTATATCATATTAAACATTATCAGGTGTGAAGTTAGAAACTATTTTGCCTGATGTCAGTCCTTAAACAGAAGAGATCAAGTTTGTTTGACTAATCCATGGTTTGGCTGGTAAAGACGTTGACAGAATATGCTTAAAACTCTTGATGCTGATACTTAAAACTCTTGATGCTGTTCAACTTAACTTTGCAAAATAGTCCAAAAAAAAAAAACACTACTGCTGCCTAAATGAGGAACAATACACCACTGACAGTGTTTCTGTTAGGATTCAGAGATACATTTTCTTGAGTCCTTGTCAACAAATTTCTTACCAATAATAAAGTAGACTTTTTGGGTACTGTTGCAAAGTTTAATGAGAAAATATTGATAGCGTTATAGATAATGGATCTAGCTGAAAAAAAGATGAGAGCCATTGGAGTCTGTCAAACAGCAGTTCTCTCCATACAGCCAAATAGAAAATTTCTATAATTAGAAACATGGAACCTAAATTCTGTTACACAATGATTAATTATACCTTCAGTGGAAGAAAAGAACAGAACTGTGGGATAAAGGTGCTAACACTGCTACTGTTTATTTCTCACATACATAGGTACCTGATAGTAAGAGATGCAGATAAAGATTTTTTTCTGTCAAACTAATTGTGTTCACGCTAAGAATTATAGTTCTAGAGGAAGTGATAAAGATTCAAGGGACAAAGGGTCTGTCAATCTGAGACGGGCAATATGGGCTAAAGTGATACAGAAAAGGAACGTTTGAGGTTTGTATCCATGCTCTGTTAAAATCAGTCCACTTTTAGGTATTCAACTGAGACAAACACCAGTCTAATGAAGAGTCAGTTTAGGATCAGCAGGATTTACTAGTTTATGAGCAACGCCATGTGAACACAGCTAAACTACTTTCCGGAGCAACTCAGAAGGTCAGCCACTTTTAAGTAACACCCAAGACATGAAGTCTGGAGGACTTAATGTCTTTATTAGACTCCTCACTGCTCTAGCTTACAAATTAACCACAACATAGTATGCACTTGAATGGTTTCTGCATTTTTGATGCCCTGCATTTGAGCCAACATGACTCACCAGAGCTAGAGTTCTTGGAGCTGCATTAAAGTAACAGTTAAAGTGCTGCCCCATGAGCTAACTCAGGGCTTGCAGAAGGAAGCTGTGCCCTCCATGTATATTACATAGAACTCATGTTATCTGGATTTTTATGGTGTTTTGGGTATCTCAGTCCCTAACTATCCTGGATAATGGAGAGTTGTCTACTGTTAACTGTATTGACTATAGAAATGACTATGTCTCTTCATTGTACTTGTGTAGTTCTCCAGCCGTCTGACTCGGGGAGAAGCATGTGCTACCTCTGCTTTCTTTTGTCTAGGCTAGAAAAACTCAGTTCCTTCAAAAGGCATTTTCCAAATCTCCTCTGACGCAATCATTCTTAAGTTCTCCTCAGCATCAAGCTCTTTATACAGTGTGTTAAACTGCACGTTCTACCTACTTGAGGCATTGCCAGAAGTAAGAAGTGTAATCTTTTATGTCGCAACACCATTAATACATAGGAAATGTCTTTTTTTTAATAATACTCTTACATTTTATTAATATTTATTTGGCAACTCACTTCAATCCACAGATTCTTTCCCACAGCACTCCTACCTAGCAAGTTATTTCTTACTTTGCAGGTGTGCGTTTTATTACAGCTTCCTAAGTATAATACTATACGTTGTGTATTATACTGCCTATATTTTCTGAATTTCACCTACTTGATTTCCAGACCAGTTGGTATTCAAATCCTGTCCTACACTGTGCTTATGACTCCTCATAGCTTGTTATAAATGCACTCCTCTGTCATTAATATCATTAGCAAAGATGTGAGCTAGACCTGGAGCAGAACAAATTTTCTTCCAATTGACCAGACTGTCCCAAAACCAACTTGAGATGTCCTCCAGGCTGACAGAAAATTACTGATAACTTGCTCAAATACTGTTTTTCAATCAGTTATAGTTCTTCCTTACTGTAATTTCAGGAAGCCATATCTCCTTAGTTTATTAGGAAAGTGTAACATGGACCTATTAAAAGCCTTACTGATGTCAAGAGAGTTTCTCCTATCCTCTTTGCTAGGTAGGCTGTCAAAGAAAAACATTGGATAGGATTTTTTTCTTTGATACATCCATATTGACTATCTTTTATGACTTTATTATTCCCTGAATGCTTACAAACCGATTCATATTTTTTCAGTGTATTTCTGGATAACTAAGCTGGTTGGTCTGTAATTCCCAAGGTAATTCCTCTCTTCTCAAGAAGTACTGTTTGTCCTTCTTCAGTCCACTGGGATCTCTTCCCGTCTTTCTGAGTTGTCCATAACAGTCTGTAATGGTTCATCTAGTTCTTTAAATGCCCTGAATACATCTAGCTTGTCTGTGTAATCTTTGGCTGTTGTTTTCTCCCCCTGCCATCTTGTCTATTTTTTCTGTATCTCCATTGAAAATGATACAAACATACAGCTTTTTTCTAATCTCCTTTTTTAAAGATATATCATAAATGTTTATGCTTTTGTCAGATAAATTATATGCAAACAAATACAAACGAAGGATTAGATTACATATATTAAAAAATTTATTTAACATAAATAGTATCATCATCACCAATGCCTAAGAACTAATGTGTGAAGAAATGCTATAGCTGGAAAGTGGCCAACTATTGCCTGCATCTAGTCTGGCAGAACCTGTTCCCTGACCTCTTACTTGCTTTTTTCTTTTCTAAAGGTCACTCAGCTGTTCACAGGCAGCCAGAACTGAGACATTAAATATTTCTGACATATTAATCCCCTGCCACTCTCTTTCCCAGTCACATAATTCTTGCATCTCTCTAATCATATAACCACATGCAGGCACCTGGTAACACAATCAGCTCACTCCACTACATCAGGAACCTGGTCCTGGGGAGCATATATCCAGCCATATGACAAGGACCCATTTTGTCATGTGTTTGTAGATGCTTGCGTTTTGGTCAAGGAATGGGCACATGACTGCTCTAAGCCAAGGACCTCATTTTTGGAGCAGATCCATCTCTTTGAAGTATCTAATAGAAAAATTTCCAGAACAGCAAGAAAACAAAAGACTCAACGTTTGTTCAGCTGATGGAACTGTGAATATTTTCTTTGTTACATCCCTTTCCCTTGGCTACATTTCTTAAACAATTAAGAGCTTGGCTGCAACTAAAAAATTAACTTTTTTTCAGAAATTAATGACTTAGCATAATGTTCCTGGCAAGTAAGACTGTAAATGAACAGCTAATGTAATTTAAGATAATGAAGGGTTCTACTTACTATTCCACTTATGCATTTTTTCCATATTTGTGTGTCAGTTATATACCACCTTCTTTACAGTATCCAATAGGTTGGAAGTCAGCATTGCCTCATGGAAACCAATGACTCCTTGTGACTTTTAAAAATCATATGGCAGGATATTTTTCAGTAAGAAGTATGAAGGAGGAATTTTGACTTGATCTGGAATTACTGACGGAATATTGTTAAGTAGATTTCAGACTCCATCTGTAATACATAGCTGTATCAACTACAAAGATATACAAGCAATCGATATTCCTTTAAATTGGAAATCACCCACCCCTCTTGGCTATGCCAGCAGGGGCAACAAAAGAAAGGTCTTTTGAATAACAAAAATCTACTTGCACACCCCTGTGTACAAAACAAATACCATGGAACTGGAGGTCAGTGACTTTGGAATAGACTCATTTCCTGGATGTATCTTGTTTGGCAGAGTCTCATGCTGTAATTCCCACCAGTTTCATTCGTAACTTTTAAACTGAGCAAGTATCTAGATGCGGGCTGCTGTACTCTACATGTATTACCTTAGTACCACCTAGAACCAGGCAGAGGATGCACCCCTCTCCTTGACTCTGTAGCCTCGAGATTCTACCACCACATGATGTATCTAAGTCTGATGAAACAGTAATCTAGTTGTGAAAAATTCGCATGTGCTGAACATTCTGCAGGTATTCAGCACATTACCTTGCATCAAGTTAAGCACAAAAACAGTCACTTATAGCATTCATCACACTGTGCCTGTAATTGTGAATTTCTGAGATTTTTTTTTTAAGGGAATTTAGAACAACCACAGAAAATTTTGCATTCTCCATTACTGTATAAAAACATCGGCATTCAGACTGAATGACAAATAGAACTACTTTATAATGGGCCTGGTTGAAAGCCAGTAAACTTCAGTCAAATACTTTTTCAGGGAGGCTTTAAATGAAGTCCACTGAACAAACGAAGCTCATTTTTCTCCGTTGCCTTGTTGTATTTGGTCTATTTAGTTTTTATGTTTAAGGAGACTTTTTCCCCCTCTGACTTTATAAGCCTTTTTCAAGTTGCAAACTAAATTATTTTATTTAGATTTCCTGGATTTTATACAGTGTATTCTATTGACTGTGTTACTCTAGACTTCATTTTCTAAGGTGCAGTACAGTTTGCCACTGTTGTCTGAAATAATATGGTTAAGGGTATTTTTTGTAATTGCATAATTATTCCTTTGGAATTAATTGCCTGTACAAATTCACGTTATTTTGTTAACTAAAATAAATATATGCTTTAAGTTATTTGATCATATCTCTTCTAATATTTTGTTTCTATGGGGAGTAAGGCTTTTCTTGTATTCATTCTGTTACCTTAGCATCATTTATGGAAGAGTAGTTTTTAATATTATGTTGTTTTTCCCCAAGTTTCCCTATAAAAGTCTAACCTGTGCCGCTAAATTATTCCTTGTCTTCTCCCTTTCATAAGGTAGATAGCAGATGACTCGGTGTATTGTGCTAATCACCTTTGAACTCCATATCCATTAAAGATATTGCTTAGGTAACTGAATAGTGTGAAACAAGATATCCCACATATACTTTTCCCCCCTCCTTCAAGATGTATACATTTCAAAGGAACAGTGAATAAGCAGGTAGTTTTGAGGACAGAATATAGAAGAGAAAGGAAGACAATGCAAGGAAAAGGCGGGGGAAAAAAATCAAAGAAGTTGAAACTCAAAATCAGATACTGTAATTTTTTCTTTTAATTTTTCTGGTGAGAGACAATTGAGCTGGAAAAGTTCAGCCTACTTTAATCTTGGGCATTGTTTATATCTTCAGTAGCACAGAAAAGTAGCGGAATGTACCAGCCCTCTTTCACTCTTCAGTTTCCAGTTTTAAACAAGTAACTCCCTCCCCAAAAGAATTTAGCTTTCTCTGTTTTCCTTGTGTGTTCATTTTCACTTGACTTTGAACATCCACCCTGAGCTGCAGAAATACACTCTTCATTGTGTATACACTGATCTCTGTACTTTCTGGGGTATTGCTTTGAAGATTAATGTCACGGAAGGAACTCTAACCACTAAGCCGCACTTTTCCATGTTACATGAGAGGAGAACACAGGGGTCATAAAGGGTAGAAATAGGAAAGCGATGATCTTCAAAATACAAAAATTCAACATACGGCAAATAGCAAAATACAAAGTATTCCGTTTGTTTAAAGGACACAACGTATCCGAGCTGATTAAAGCAGAATACCATACTAAGGAAAATTAAGGGTAAGATTTCAGCTGATGTGAATTATTTCTATTCAGTTGAAATCATTAGAGTTATGTTAGCTCTATAGCAGCAAGGGGCTGGCTCTAAAACCTTAGTAACATACTACAGGCTCGTTAAAAGCCAGATTTCCCATAACCTCCAGTGGTCTGGTTGTCACAAAGCTGTCCAGTTTGACCTTTTCCCATGAGAACAATTCAGATTGAAATAAAGTAACGTTCTGCTTTGTAAACAAACAGGACCATGGAGGACGTGGGCAGCAACCTCCCCAGAAGAGAACGTTCATTTTCAGATTGCGAGAAAGCAGAGAAGACGTGCCAGGAGGCATTTCTTTGCTAACGGTTACAGGCTGCGCTCTGAAGCGTGAAGTAAAACAAGTGACTTTTCAGAGAGTTCAGGTGTTATACACGGAACATACTTCCCATTATTTTTGTCTCCTTCATACTAACAACCTTAGCGTGACCACTGGCCTTGCCTTATTATCCGTGTTGGTGTAGGGCACAGTAACTGTTAAGGACAAAGATGTTACCCCAGTACTACTCAGATCTAAGTGAGGGGACTTGGCTTTGGATGCTGAACACCAGTTCTATTGCTTAAGTAAGTATCTGCACTCTTGTTGCTGGACAGTGACTAGAGCATGAGGCCCCAAAGCACAGCAAGTGTCAGTTTATCCTTCCTGTGAGTTCCCTGTGTTTAAAGAGAAGTCAGTTCAGTATGCAAATTAAACACATTCAAACAGATTTTTGGGCAACATACACAGAATTTGTAGTGTCAAAATTTATTCCTGCTCTTCCACGAAACTTCAATGATTTTCTAGAAGCGCAAATACTAAAATCTCAAGCCGATGTACCATCAAACTCAGATTTAGTATATAGCGCTCCAGCTTACAAAATTAAAAGATTGCCCTCCATACCTGCAAAAGCCAATCTGCTATACCAGAGGAAAGTTCAGGTTAGACCCTTTTGAAGTTGATGAACAGATTTCACCTTTATGCAATATGTACTCTGAAAATCTGAAGCAATCCTACCAGTCTCTGTCTCACCCTGCAAATCTCAGTTGTTACAGCAGCAGATTAGGATGAATCCTTCTGCAGTATAACTTCACTGCTTATCTGAGTTGCCTGTCCAAGTTAATATCAAACTGGTCAAATTTAGGTCAAATGAGAGGTATGGCCATTTATTGCAGTTATGTGATAAACACCATATGCAGTCCAAAGAAAGTTTCAAGAGGGATTTTCCCTGTTGTTCAGTAGATTAGTCACTGTATCTAGGATACTATTTCCTAATTATAAATTATTGGGAATGTTGTATGCCAAATTAAAAGGTGGAGAGTGACGGAACACCAAGTTGATAGTTTGTGTTCAAATATACATGAGCTAAACTTGTCTTGCCTGTGCACAAAGCAGTAACCAGCGCAAAGGAGTTCAGTCAACTTAAATACTCAGAGCGCTTGGGAGGTCCCAAATGAGTCAATAGGTCTGGGAGCACAGAGGCCTCTGCAATGTGCCTCTCTGTCCTACAGCTGCTCAGAGTCCACTTCAGTGAATCAGAAAAGCAGAAGCTTTTAGAAAGGCCGCGCACTGGACAAGTTAAGTTCAGGCTTACTCCCAAGACTTTCCCACCCTTAAGATTATGTAGGTGCTGTCCTTGGATGTTTTATACCTCTCTAACGGGGAGTGGGGAAGAATAGCCTCGAAACTGCTAAGAATTTTTTGAATGTTCGCAGACTCTGGAAAGATCTGAAGACAATAGAATTGCAGTGGCATGTATGTGTGAAACGTCGTTTCTGGGTGTACAAGGACCATGTGGCATTAGCAGAACGTCCTGTAAGAATACCCTTTACTGCATCATATGGATGTTTGTTAGGAGTTTACCGTTCCAGCAGTGACTCACATGTTTTTGCATCCTCTTTCAAGCACAACTCTTATCAATCTGTAATCTAAGTCAATACATTAAGTACTGGTTATGTTAATTTATTCTATCCGTAGGACGCATTCTCTGGCTGAGAATTTTTAGAGATTTTAATTTTACAAAAGCTTTGCCGCAGATCGCCTGTGGCTTACTTACACTGTTTTTTTGTTTGGTGACAGAAAATTAAATACAGCATCAGTCTGTAAGAGAGCAGAAACACCACACTGCTCACAGACAGTCAGCAGGGTCCTCGCCGGCTGCTTTTTATTCACAGTGATTCTACATTGTTGCTAATTTAAACAAGACACTGACAAGTTTGTTAAGGACTTCTCAATCCTAGGACTACTCTGAAATTTTCCTCCAATATGTTTCCTCTCCCACCCATTCGCCCCAAGAGAATTTATTACAAGAATGCTGCTTTCTTCAGAAAAACAGTTTTGCTGGATTTTTCCTATGCTCCAACAGGAACATCGAAACATATTTTCTTTCAGATTTTGTTGGAGTAAATCAACGTAGTTTTCCTTTTAATCCTGAAGTCACACAATGTGTACAGGAACTGCTGTAGGGCATCATGTCATTTTCCTCAAACGCATACCTGAATTAATACCCCTAAGCTTCTTAGGTAAAATGAAATTTGGGGTTGTTTACATCTTAGCAGGAAGATCAATTTCTAATACATGTGAAGCTCTCATTGGAAAACAAGAGAGTACAGAGTGAAATTTTAATAACAGACTCATAGGGGAAAATAGGCATTTGAGAGGCTTTTACTTCATGCCTGCTCCAAAGCAGGATTATTCCTCAACTATTCTTGATTTGTATATAAACTGAAATTACTGGGAAAATTTTGCTGGAGGCACACTTTGTAAAAAGTACTTTTCAGATTGTCACACTTCTCTGAGCTTTCTGAATCAAGTCCTCAGCAGTTTAGGAGTACTTCTTGGACTGGTCTAAGTCAAGGAGAACTGGGGAGTTGTCCAAGGACAGGGGATTTGCTTCTTTACAACCCATTAAATAATTTTAAAGATCCAAAGTAATTCTAAAGGTAGATGAGCATTTTTCAGGTAGGCTTGATACTGTTGATTGATGAGCAGCTAACATGCAAAGATTCCACACTAGAAACAATAGCAACTAGTTTTCCTGTCATATCTCACTTCCACATGAAATTACAATTTTCTGGCAGGTACTCAGCAGCAATTCTTTACCAAGTCTATTTAAGCTAACATATTTTTACATTTTGCATGTGATCAGTGTGGAATGTCTCCCCCTCCTCCATTAGAAATGTATTCAAAATGTGTTAAAAAAAAACTTATGATATTGTGTACATGCACTTGTCTGGCGTGGATGATTTTCAACTGATTTCCCATTTGCTTTGCATGCGGAGTATCTGCAACAGTTCGAATGGAAAAATATTTTCGGCCAAATGAAAGATTATAGTCAGAAAACAGAGCAGAAGTTAAATGCATCCAAGTAAAAACCTAAGTCATCCATTAACCCTCAAGCCCTCTTTTGCTCTATCCAAATGTCTCTAGTACTGATCTAACGATAAATTCCCAGTATTGAATCCATCTGTGTCTTGCAGAAGGAAGTGACCAGGTCAGATTTAGCCGGTCTTCTCTTTCAAGAGCAGGATGGCAGTCTGGTCTTGGCAACACCTCGCAGACTTTAAATTGCTTCCCCCAGGGGGCACAGACATTTTCCTCCCTCAGAAGTATACCCCAGATGTTATGGAGAGCCTTCTATAATGGAAGAGGTAGTAAGAAAATCATCCGCAAGCTAGGTGTATTGCCTAAAACGTATTCAGCTACTGCCAAAGCCTGCTGTCGAACTAGAAGGGTATGCTGCCTGTGAGGAACTTCATTTTAGCTAGGTATCACTTCACATACAGAAGTGGGTGGAAAGGAGCACTGTCTGCTCCTATACTCTCTGCTTCCATACATACAGCAAAAGAACTATTTAGAGCCGTAACACTTTTTAAGAAGCCTGTGCAGTGAAGACAATTCTCTTCCTCTCAAATAGCCCTCAGGTTATCTAGGGGAAATTTCATGTTTCAGTCATACTAAATATAATGTATTAAAAAGCTGTAAGAAGCAACAAAGATTTGCTTAGCTGAATGGTACTCAGCATGAAGCCAGGACTGAACTACACAGCACTTTAGACAGAGCTTTTCCCCAGTGCCTAGATACCCATACAGCCCATCATTTAAAGCTTCTAAAATGACCAGCCCCCAAACCTGGAAGTGGCTTTTCCAAACATTCACCCTTCTATATAGATTCTGGAATAAGCAGTGAGCTGTTTAAAGAGAGAGAGGAATCTGGCTTCTGGTCACTATGAAAGTCGTAGAAGGAAACTGGATGAAAAAGAAAAACCGAAACAAAACAAACCCTCCCCTGAACTCCAGGAAGCTTCCTGGAAGTTCGACAGGCATTTTAAGCACAGTAAGCAACACTGTGTGTATGGCGAGGGGATGTTTTGGGGAAAAGTTTTTGCCTCTGTAGCTGCCAGTGACAGCGCGGTACTGTCTGTGCTATTCGGCTGCCAGAGCAAGTGAAAGGGACACGGGACGATGATTGGTCATTACTCTTTCCACCTCCAGGCAGCCCCTGGAATTCCTACTTTACTGACCTGGCATGCCACAGCTAAGACAAAAATATGCTTTTACAGAGTGCAAATAAGTACAGAAATAGAGAAATACAGTGTTCCTTTCGTCAGCAACTGAATCACAAATAAACTTAAACAATAGCCTCTTTGAAGTTTGGCTAATGCCTGAAGAGAAGAGGAGGAATGCAAGACCAAAAAAATCCACCCACAGTCGCAGCACACTGATAATTAAAATCATGCTTGTTTACCGTTCTCAATTGGTTAACCTTTTTGAGTCGCTTACCTCTACAAATTCCCACATACCTTATTGTAAAAACTACTTGTTACACAGCTGACATCTGAATTTAGATGGACTTAATTCTACTTCTGCAGAAATTTTGCTTGAATTATGTGTTAGAATATGCAGAACAGCTAGATTTTCTGAAAAATTATTTCATAAGTGCTCATGTCCCTAACAGCATATTTATTCCCAGTGTGATTAAAGCTCCCCAACTGTTTTGTTTAACAGAAACTACTTTTCTGCAATGCACGTTATGCCTACGTAATACAGGTGTCTAAGATTATCCTCTCTATCTCTCAGGTCTTCTGTAACAGGAACCTAAAAGGATCTTTTTATGTTATAACCATATTTTCCCTATCTGACATTAGAGACAATGGCATTTTACAACGCTCAATGCCTTGTTACAATGCCGCATTAAGAGAAACACTCTGCAAATGACAGAAGGCAATGCATCATCATTTCACTGCTTCACCATTTTATAATCACCTCCTCTTGCTCCCTTGACCCATGCCTTGCCTCTGGTGTATACGGTGCTGGTGTTGCCGTGACCTCGCAGCTGAGGCCTGTCCGCACTGGAACCACAGTTCCCGTAGGCTATGTCATGTGCAGTTACAACCAGCCACCTGCCTTCTCCAGGGAGCATGCCACCTTTGCTTTGAACTTCATCGCTTTTTTAGAGTCTTGTGGTTGTTTCCTATCTCATAACAGCTGCCTTAGGAGAGGCAGCAAGCTGCCAACAGCAGGATCTTTTCTTAACTATTACACAGCCAAGCAAGGCTTGAGCTCATAAGAGTTAAATATTTAGTAAGATAACATTCTTCCACTTCTGATCACCTCAGTATTTCCTACAGAATAAAGAGTTATTTTCAAGTCTACTCTTTGCTCTCCAGATCAGAATGGCTCTTGGAGGTGAACAGTCTGCCTCATTACTCTCAGGGAGTATTATTTTTAGACTCACTGCAAATTGTCCACAAAGAGTGATAAGATTATCATTTTAAAGGAAGCACCTCGAGACTAAGCAATCTGCCTGAATCTTTGTCCCATAGGTCTGAGCAGAGAGTACCTCCAATCTGTTCACAAGTAGGAAGGAATCAGTTTAGGCCATGGCTTTAAAACCGAGCAGATGTCTCAGCTTCTCTCCGTCTCTCATGCATTACAAAGGACAAGACAACAACAGCTGGGCCAACTGAAAAGCTATTTTTGTTCTAGCTGGGGAAAAAAAAAGCTATTTCTGTTCTACCTGGTGCAACTGAAGTGGAAAAATAGGTAGAAATTACTATGCATTACAAGAGGCATAATACCGCTGGGAAGTGAGCCCTGCGGAAAAGGATTAGAAGGAAGGGTATAAGGAGTCAAAAATATATCCCCGAAGAGGTGCCCCAAAAGCTCAGGCAGGTACAGGTTGCCAATTTGACTCCAAACGTGAGTTATTAAAGATTTCACCCATGAAAAGAATATGCTAAAACTGATTTTTCTCCACAGAATATAATGAGACAACAGCAATTTTCCTAAAGGAAAATATTTCTTTAGAAGTGTTTTGAGCTATCTTAACAATGAGGAGAACTGTCATGGCTCAGCCCACACTCACTCAGATGGCAAAGCTGGCAAGGGCGTTTAGCTTCAATATTATATTTTTTTTGCTATTGGGGACAGCATACTTAGGATTGCTTATTTCTTGAGCACAGCCTCATTTTGGCTGATCAGAGCCATATGTCTTTGCGCTAGTGTCTTTCTGTCTGTTTCAGCCACTGGTGTACAGCATGTAAATTCTCCAAATATCTCAGCATTAGTAAGCCGTATATCTGTTTGAGAAAAAAAAAAATTATCACCACAAGCCTGATATAGCTACGTTATTAGCTTGAGGCAGGTGATACATGTTAACTACATGGGGTCTATTTTTGAATATTTTGGCTCTGAAAAACCTTTTCCTAAGATGAAGGTATCTCAAACTTGGGCTTCTCAAACACATTTTGAAAAATCATGTGGCCACAGGCTATGGAAACTGTAGTCCTAAATCTTACCTATCCTTCAGGTTGCTTATTCCCCTGTTCTGCGCTGAATTACAAGCAAACAATCTACCCTGAGAAAAAGAGAAATATTTAATTGCCTTGGCAGGGGCGGGTGGGGGGGTGGACTATTGGGTCCCACAGTTGCTTTAGGAAAAGTTAAACTGCTAAGGCAAAGCAGTTCTGAGCTAGCTACCATATCTGTGCTGAATGTGACACAGGTCACTGGCTGAAGGACTAAGTTTAAGATTGGTGTTGCAGGGAAGGACTAGGGGACAGTGCCTCGGTTTGCTTTAGATGGCTGGAGACTCACCATCCATTTCCAACAAAAAAAAATGACTATATGAAAGCAAAATTTTGAAAGGAACATCTTACTCTACAATTAGACTTGATCACAACCTGATGGCTTGAGTGTACAAGGACGCTCAGGTCTCTGATCATTCTGGATCTGTTTGGCTTGAAGTGCTATGTACAGCATCCTATTCTTCCAAACTCCCAGAAGATCAAATTAGGATTTCCGTATTTCATAAGTTATAGGCAAAACCACAGTTTCCTGAAAAATGAAGTAAGATTTCACAGCCTAGAGAAGTGATGAATTCCTAACATTTTGAAATTGATTGTATTTTGCAAAAAAGTCAGCTCTCAAAAGAAATGTTCCATAGTAGATCAGCCCTGACACTGCTGACAAATAAAGGTGAAGTGTTAGATAACAAACTGCTCCCACTTCCATATTTCCTGTCAAGAATCTGAAGTGACAGCTTGTTAAGATTATTCTCTGATTTTTTTTTTATTTAATAAGCAGACTGACAAATTCATAGTCCAAAGCTTTGAAGTTTTAAAGTGTATAGCAGGAAGAGCGCACAGAGCATCTGCTTTCCAAAGGGAAGGGAGAGGGGTCATCCAGTTACGTGCATATAACAACAGCTCAAAATCCACAGGAGGGTCATAACCGATCACAAATCTCACTTTAAATGCCATCAAGTCATAACTTTTTTTTTTTTTTTTTTTTTTTTTTTATTTCTGACTGGAAGCTCAGATTCCCCTCTGAATGTTTCTCACATCTCCTTTTAGCACCTGGACACTACTAAACATCCTTTGACAGAAACAGAGCAACTCAGACCACAAGCCCTCAGCAATATTATTCTTTCTTCCCATTGAATGTAGTGATGAAATCTTCCATCAGTTCAACATATTAGAATCCAGCTCTTGTGGCTTCTTTGGTGAGATCTGTCTTATTTTCACAGCACACCAGCAGCTACAGATGTCAGAGCTTTCAATGTTCATTAGGCCTGCTTTCCTTTGGCACCTTTTATGCTGCACAATGTTGTTCAGAGCTTGCCTGTGGGTTTTGACCGCATTGGTATATGTTGGCTGGCATACAAAACGCGCTTTAGACATAACATAGCTTTACTTTCACAGTATAGGAGGGAAGTGGAGTTCTGCTTTGACCATCTTCCTACAGTGTTTGGCTGACCTGCCACTCACCTGCTTACTCTGCTGGCTATCCCCAGTCCAAGACAGGTACCAAATGCCTAAAGCAACATCCCCTACTCACAGTCCTTCTATCTAATTAATTCATCCATCCGTTGACTTGCTCCTAGTTTGTACTGGCATAGGTGAGATAAGAGTAAGGGCTGAAGACTTCCCAGCTATCCAGGAATATGAGCCTGAAGATCGAATTAAATGATGCAGATTTTAGATGACTAGGAACAAAACAAACCTCCAAAAAACAAACCAACCAACTAACCTACAAAGATGAATGAGAGTTCTGTCCAGGAATTCAGGCTACTGTTAAGGAAGAAATCCCTTCTTAGTGATAACTGTTAGTGTCTCAACTTTAGGTACTTTTAGAAAACATAGGCAACCTCCTTGGCTCTTGATTTCCGTGTGAAATTTCACATTGCTCATACCCTTCTATTCTCTAAGTATCTGCTTTCAAGCTGATTTTAATTACCACTTATGATAATAGTGAAGGGAAGCCAAGTGTACAAATCTGCTTTCAAAGGAAGCAAGTAATGAATAGTTGCTATAGCATCAGACTGAAAATCTCTGCTTGGCAAATATTCTGAAATAGCAAGATTTTTATTGTGAGCATTGATAATTAGAGTCTTCATGGTCCAATAGTGGACTACCATCTCGTTCTTCAGTAGAGAGAAAAAGCATTAGGAAATAGTCTTAAGATTCTGATACTGCTGGTAGTCACAAGTCCCTAGCCCACCTATAAACATACCACAATATGCTGTTGTAATCAGAGGTGTTCCCAGCTGGAATTCCAACCCCCAGTTTTATTTGACTGTATATAGCTGTGAATAGGTTATGTACAACTCTATGTTCAAGCAGTGACTTGTAAACTTGGAAGCGTCAGTATACTGACAGCTGAGCGAATCAGGAATTCTGCAGTTTTCTCCCTTCTGCAGAAAATCCAGAACTGCAGAGTCCTTTAAATGGGCCAACCAAGGGACCTTTCTGAGTCCTTATGCCATCTGTAAATACCTGAGAGGGAGAGCAGAATACCTCACCTTGAGTTCTTCTAGCTGCCAGAACGCAAACAGCATTTCAATATGCTCATAAGTAGAGGAAAGGGTATCATAGAAAATACCAAGCTCTATTCACAACAGCTGTAAGGATGATCCAGAGCCTCAGTTCTCCTGCCCCTCCTCCTCTATCACACAAGTCCCTGCACTCCAAACACACACACTGATACTCAGCCAACACAGAAGCATGTGTTTGCCCGAAGAACCTAGGAAAGAAAGGATAATTGCTAGGATTTCTGTCATGAGCAGAACTCAGGATTTTCTAAGGTATACCTTCCTGGTGCTATTGCCCACATCCTCTCTGTAGAGTGCAAATGCCCAGAGCACAGTGGCTGTACTTCATAATTTCACGAAATCACAGAGCTGGGCCAAAAGCGACGCCAAACCCAAGTTCAAGGTTTTGTTAGTAGGCAATAGGTGAGTTTGAGCTGAAACCTGCAAAACCATCTGTGATTTTGCAGACACAAAAGACTGACTCCAATACATGGTGTCCTTCAGATAGCAGAGCTAAGAGGCCTTGGTTTCTTACCGATTTGTATTCTCCTTGCAGCGCAGCAATTCCAACTCCTAACTTTTCCATTGCCCGCCAGCATTTCCACTTTCTGCTCTCTCCCCACAGGTGCCCTTCTACAAAGGCAAAAGGCAGTATGTCAGGGTTGGCTGACCCATGTACCTGCTGATTATTCTGCTTGGCTTGCTGGCTGACCACACAGAAAAGAACTCAAGCTAATGTGAAGCTGAGTGGGATATACTAATTAGTGCCTTATCTCTCTCTATCTTCTCATTAGTCAGAAAATTTCATAAACCTGGGGAAACTTGTCTGCAAGATCATTGCTCCTGTTCTGAATGTCACTAAAAATTTTAAATTGGTCCTAAAAATTAAGGGAGACAGCTACCATAACTGCAGAGGCTTAGTTTCTTAACTGAACTAAACATGAAAATGTTTCTACAGTAGTCAGCTGTCTCCAGCCAAAACCAAAGCACTCTCTACATAGCAAGGAGTAACTCTGGTTGTGAAACCTTGATTGAGCAATGCGTTAGCTCAACAGCCAACTTTTTTTCCTTGTATCTTTGTCTAAAGAGAGATTTCTGGCGAGTAAGTGTGCTGGGCATGGTATTTTTCCATGTCTTCATAGCAAATTCTAGGAATACAACATTGTCTTCTCTCCCACCCCTTTTTTGTTTGGCTTTTCACAGGGTTGTTTGCATTTTAAGGAATTAATATTTCACTGACTTATATGTTGTTAAGCTCCATTATATTGTTCTCCCTAATTAGAGCTTGTAGTAAAAACCCCTTGAGCTTCAAGACAGACCAGCCTAAAGTCCATTTGTTAAAACATAGGTTTGCTTAACAGAAGATGCACGAAACCTGGGCAGCTGATACGACAGCTATCTCAATGGTTATGGTCCTGGTCAGCAGCTCCATCAGTCAGGTTCTCTCTTTGACCTGCCTTAGGGTAACAGGGATCACAAGGTTCCTTTCATGCAGCTTCTTTTAGTGCAGTTAAGTCTAAGATCTTAGCTAAAAAGGGCCAGCATTTTTATCCAGGTATGCAGCAAGGGTTATAAGTAAAGAAGCACAACTCTTTAATTGTTGGCTTTGTTAGACGGTTTTGCTACATGAGTAGGAAGAAACTGTAGCACTATAACTACTGAAGTCTAGTGATACAAAATAACTTGTTATTTCACCTCCTTCCTTCCTCTTTTTCTTACTATGTCATTTTGCTACAAGCTTTTTCAACATCAAACTTTCATTAGCTAAAACAGCTGCTTATCACAGCAAAACTGAGACTGAGCCTATACTAAGTTCACCCTGTCTTCACCAGGGGCAGGCATTTGTCATAGGCATTCAAAGCATCACTAGCAGTGCTTTTTCAGCCTTAGAAAACAACTTTTGGCAGAGCAATTTTACCAGGAAAGTGGGTGAAGTTCCAGGTATGAGCAGAGACTCAGTTCGAGTAACCGTAATAAAAGGGCCAACTTACAGAAACGGCACAAATTTAATACAGCAGTCTTCACTGCTAAGTAACGCTAGTATAATAATATTTCAGATACAACACTAGAGATTCAGTAGTCTTTCATTTCGCTAGTTAGTGTATTTATGAGAACCATAAAGGCAGCTTTGCAAGACACCAACACATTATAGACCTGTAGATGGGTTGTCAGTGAACCAACCTCTGTGAGTCAAAAATCACCTAAAAGTCTAGCTGATTTCAATAGATAAAGAGCCCAGGAGAAGTAGTTTTACTATCAAACATGGCTAATTTTAGAAAGTAGTAGAAAACTGAAAGGCTTAGAAAGTGATCCATGCTATTAAACTAGCTCATAGAACACCTCTAATTTAAAAAAAAAGATGACAAATTTTCAGTTTTTTTTTTTTTTTTAAAACAGCAGGAAGAAAACCTTGAAGTGATATATTGTTTGAAAACAGAGCCCGGATTTAAAAGTGTTTGTCCTTGTACCCCACCCTTGGAAATAATTATTCAAAGTCTGCAGGCAAGTATCCCAACACAATTTAGGATTAGTTTCTTACTGGCAGGATGCTTTAGCTCTTTGTTCTGATTTCATGCTTTGAGACTAGAGGAAGGCCACTACTCACTTATGCACACATATACCCTTACTCACCTACCCCACTTTTGCTCGTCCGTATGCCAAGATAAGTAAATGGAAAACTGTGAGATGGAAGGTTACCTGCACCAAGATTAAAACAGTTTCGCTTGTTAGACACATGTGCTTCTTTCAAGATGAAGAAAAAAATATTACCTATATATATGTCATGCATCTATACATGCCAAGAATTCTGTCTGTCCTGGATGGCTAAGGACAAGAGTGGATCATTTTCCTCTTCACTTTTCCCTAGTTAGAATTGATTTACATGGTATGTTTAAGAACTGCAGGGAAAAGGACAGTCTCAAAAGTTTTATATACAGATTTGATGGCACAAATGATACCCAGAAAAGGCTCATCTACAGCAGATTCTTTTGACCAACATGCACAATTCATCAAATAAGCAGCTCATTGATAAAAATGGTGAAACAATTACTATTAATTACATAAAATTAAATATGTGGAGGAAAAGATGCATTTCATCTTCAGATAATGGCTATTTATTCTTGTTTATATCATCCTGTTTGTATCTTCTGACTTCTTTGTCAATACTCCTTGCATAAAGGTTTTGGTGTTGTTTTTTTTTTAAAGGTAACTTTCAACATTGTCCAATAGGACATGCATCTGATTTGTCTATTTTTAGGTCATCTCTGTGAAAAGGGATACCACGTTAAACTCCTTCTCCCTCAGTTTCTAAACTGAGGAAGATAGAAAAGGAAGGCTCATTCTCATGGAAAAGAAGGGGTAGGAGAGCACTTCATGTTAAAAGAGTAGGAAATCTCCAAAAATATTTTAGACACAGAGAGGAAATTTCATAGCAATACCAAGAAAGCTAAGAAGTAACTGAGGAAAACTGTCTGAAGACAAGCAACATGAGAGTGCTTGAAGGAGAGGAGTCAGAATAGCAAGCTTATTTAAAGAAAAGAATCAAATGAGGGAAGCTGGAATATACTGCAGAGACTGAAATGTCAAACTAAGAGAAAATTTTTACTTCAAAACTGGAGCTCAGAGGACTGCTGAAATCAGTGTTGAACAGGATCAAGTAAAAACCTCAGCAGACACTTCTGAGAAAGTCATAGCAGGACCACCATAAATGTCCTGTAGCAAGATTGCAGGCTAGTAAGCATGGCTGAAATAGCCCTGTGCTGAACAAAGCTTGAGAGTTGTAGTTCAAGAGAAAGAAAAAGAATTAACTGAGGTAAAACAAAAAAAAAAAAAGCCCTCTTTGCTAGTGAAGAAAGGGACAGTGCTCAGGAGTGACTAGCGATGAGGATTGGGTGGGGGGGGGCAAAGAGAGAGATTGCAAAAGACAGACAGGCAAAACAAGGTGATGGTACGGGGCACTATTTGAACACGTCACATTTCTTTCCCTACAACAACTGGGATTTGTACCACTGTCTACTTTAAGGATCGTTTTCACCGAATAAGCTGGTCAGTGCATGTTCACAGCCTGGCAGGATCACTCTTTTCCCTCATGTAAATTCTCTCCTGGGAGGTTTGTTACTTTGCCCGCTGCCTCATAGTTACATGCTCCAGCAAAGATCTCTAAGTCATCACTTACGAAGACTGTTTAGCTTTTTGGTTATTTGAGGCCAGCTATTGCGAAAAATGGAGCATTCTTGTGTAACAGAGAAAACTCCTCACATAGCGGAAACAAGGACTCGTTGCAGATGAGGCAAAAGAACAATCGACTCACTGTTGAAGAAAGGCATAAATAATTGAGAACGTCTGCAGAGGGACTAAGTTCTCATGAAAACTGGCTTTTAGCCACTGGTAAATTAAGTGTGAAGAGCACAGAAATAGGAACAAACAAACCTGAAATGATCAGGCAAAGGAACTGCCAAATACTAGTTCCATTCAGGCAGTCATTGTATTAGCTGTGGCTGTAGATAAAGAGTAACATAGACATTCTGGATGAGTTTGTAACTTCAGGCTACAGCCTTTTTTGACTGCATGATATGTGTGTGTTTGTGTGTGTGTGCGCGCACACATGCCCATTTGTAAAATAAGGCATACTCCAGTATGCAATACATGAGCATAGGACAGTTTGTAGTCTTCAGTTGCGGGAACCCCAAAAAGTTCTATTTGGAGGAACTTTTCCTATGGCATCCATATATCCAAGCTCATACGTCCTTTCACATGTTTGATGTTTGCAGTCCTCTAAGCTCATGCAAACCCTGCCATTCTTTAGAAGGCTGGACTTTTACCAGCCCCTAACATAAGGCAACATCTGCTGGGATCTTCATTGCCCTTTAGTTGCAACAAATTTGAGACTATCATTTCTCCTGGAGTCTAGACCCCTCTTTCTGACACTGTGAAGAAAAAAGGCCACACAGGCCTAGACCTGTTCTGCCTTTCTCAGAAAGATTCCTCCTTACAAGTATCAACAGCAAGTATCCAAAGCAAGAGGTTTTCCTCACCAACTGCCTATTCTAAGTGGGTGAACCTGTATCTGTTAAGCACTTTTCTTTCCCTTTGCAGCACAGAAGGTAACTCTGCTGCCTACATCAGCCTAATGAGAAGAGGGGGAGAGGGACCAAAAAAAAAAGCTCATCTCTGGGGTGACACATCCATCCCGTCTGTGAGCTGCTCGAACGGCTCCCCATCCCTGGCCCTTCTGGCAGGGTAAGACATTCATTCCGCTTTAGCAGTGCAAACTCAGGGCAGGAATTGCTCACAGGCTGTTCCCTGTATAGAAACCCTGGAGGACACATAGGTGCTGACAACTTACCTGTGCCACAAGTAGGAGTCTCTCATACTCCACGGAGTTACAGCCTACCACCAGTCTTGTTGCAAAGCCTTAACTCACAGCCTTGAACTTAAATTAAAAAAAAAAAAGTAGTTAAAGGGGCTATTTTCCCCACCACAGTAGCTCTAAACACAAGAGATTTCAGCTTACATTCATACAGCAGCCTGCACCATGCGTTCTTCCCTCTACCCCACCAGGATTAAAAGCCCTCAGCCAAGAATCAGAAACTTCTTCAACTGCTCCAGCTAAAATCCAGCAAGGCCGTGAGTAAGAGACCTCAGTCAGCCAGGGCCTCTTGCTACAGTGGAGGTGGGCCCTGTTATCCTTATTCCTTCTAGTATATGTACTACCTTCTCAGTCTTTTCGCTTACATTTTCTTAAAAGCTCCCGCCGTTGCATAGCAAACACTCACAATCATAGGGAACTTCACTCAAAATCAATCAATTCCTTTCAACCACACATCTCCTCCCTTCTTCCCCTTCCCCCTCAAGCTGGATGTAGCAGTATATATCCCGCTACACCTAAGCCAGGTTTCTGGCTAGAGAGCCCTCACACCGACTGGGCATGCCTTTTAACACTTTCCTGACTAGCTGCTGCCAAAATGTCCTACTACAGAGATTTAAGGTTAAGCAGCAAAGCAAAAGCCCTTACTGGTGTGATTGCAGAGGTTTTGGGTGGCATTTATGGAAGGCTTCAAGCTGGACATTCTCATTAAGATTTGCCTTTAATATAACAGGTGAAGAACAAATATCAGGAAACAGATGGGCTTTGTGTGTCTCCCCCCTCCAAGTGGCACTCCCAACCATCACTCACTGCAAAGAGCCAGGCTGTACCAGAAAATGCTTCCGGTGAGGCCTCCCTCACAAAGCCCATTTCAGATTACTTTGTAAGATTTGAAAAACATCCAGCAGCTTCATTAACTAGCATTTAAAAAGTCAATCACTCTAAACAATGCTTGATTTGCTTAAACTGCTCTGTTACAAAATAATTAGGTAACAACTGCTGCTCCTCTAACAGATACATTCAAAGAAACAGGAAGCAACCTTTGTTCCTTCTAAAATGGCCAGTTGTCCATAAAACAATAGATGGTCTCTGCTATTTCAGCCCCATGCAGTTTTTGGCAAACAAATCACAAATAAGCTGTACCTCTGTAGCTGCTGAGCTTCCATTTTCACAAGGGCGGCTAGAGCTGGGAAAGGTGATCAGGCACTGGTAGAGCTATGTTACTGAAAGGCCGGTGCTGTGTGATGATGGGGCTGAGCTCTGAGCATGACTGCACAATGTCCAGTGGTATCTCTGTGTGTCGAGCTGTACTTTCTCTTAGTCTCCTTTCTCTTGTTTTTTTGTGTACGTGTCAGTTTGGGTCCTGTTGCACACTATGTATACATGAGGCTGATTGTTTCTCTTTTCTTTCCATCTGGCCGTGTTTCCTTGTCTTTCTGCTGCAGTTTTTCTGACCACAATAATGTGTTTTTTTGGTGAGGAGTCTGTCTACCACTTTGCAAGGAGTAATACTCGTTACTTGCTAGGGAGAGCCCACCACCCCAGGGTGTCATCCTGCTTATATTCATATCTCTGGTATAATTATGGGAATTATCAGCACCACTCTGTGGAGCATGTATGGGAAAATAACGCCTTTTCTTTTTGCTCACCTTCAGCTTACGCTGTGCCGAAAGACTTACTTGCCCTCGGAAGGCACAATGCAGGAGATTTAACCTTTTTCCTCGCAGCAGCCGTGAGCATGACTCTTCCTCTCCAGGGAGATCCAGCCCACTCCATCTGGTCAGGCAGCAACTTGCAGCAAAATTGTGTTACTAGTTAACCTGTGCACCCATCAAATGTATGATTTCAAATTTTGCAAGGTTGATCAGCCTCCTGTTGACACATAGACATCTGTTTCACACTTTGTTGTGCATCTGTGTCGGCAGGTAACTGGTCAGCATCAAACCATTCGGTAGAAATGCTAATTTCTGAAGTGTTACAAACATGATTATGAACATTTTATAGAAGAGAACACTTTAATTCACTCAGTAAGTTTAGTCACCTTTACCGTCAGTACATGAGTAATACTGCCAAAAAGGATGGCCAAATCAATCTGCCTGGGCCAAAGACTTTCTCCTACATGTCTTCCACACCTAGCCTACTGCCAAGAGTGATTTAGGTCATAGTTACACTAGGAAGTAATTGCACCAGTTTATACTGGTGTGCTTAATAATTTTTTTTTTCTAACTTGCTATTGCAGCCTTCAGCTGAGTGATAAATTGAGCCAGCTGTAGTGATTTAATTGAAATCGCTATACTGCTGATGTAACCGTTTTGGGTCGGAATATGGAATCTTCTGCTCAGGAGAGATCAAACTTCAGTCTTATAAATGTCACTGACTGGCAAGCAAGCTTTGCCTCAATGTGAGCGTTAAATGTCTCATACTTACAGACCAGATATACCATCGTCAGTTTTGTCCTTTGTAAGAAGAAGCTGAAAAACGAGGAGAGAAGACAGGAAAAAATATCCAATAGCAGCACATGTTCAGTGCATCCACCACAGACAAAGTGCCCACCTGTGGCAGCAAGGGTCTGGGGGAAGCCCAGTGTCAGCTGCGGTTACAGGAGATGAATGCTCAGAGAATGAAATTTGCCTTAGGGATTCGTAAGCACCTTGCGAGTATATTGAAATAAACGTACAGAACCTGCTTGCCGTGGCAGAGGGTTGCGTTCCTGTGTTCAGAGGCCAGCAGCGGGAGTGATGCGCCTGCTCTACCCTCCTCCCTCCTGCCTGTTATTCTTTTCTTTCATCAATTCTTTCAGCAATTCTAACCTGTTTCTGCAGGTCTTTCCTCCCACTCTTCAGGCCATGTTTTCAAGCTCCTCCTTTCACTAGTAGTGAGAACACTGAGGAATGCTCTCCTAAGAGCAATTTTAAGCCTCTTGGGCTTGATTCGGGTTTGACATGTTTGATTCACTGCTTCCTTATGGCATTTCCTTGGCATGGGAGGATTAAGCAGGCACACGGACTTTAGCTGCTTTCCTCATAGCCCCAAGAGGAAGGTGTGCGTTTGGCAATGAGGCACAGCTGACATGCTATTACATATTCTGCTCTAGGTATCTATGGCAGACCAAATTGTTCCCTGGGGCTATAGAGAGCTGGAGAGAAACTGAGGCATTCTGCTGCACTTCTGTGCTCCAAAAGAGGCGCTGGCTGGTCCCGCTATTAGAAAGACGAAAGGAAAGTCTTAAATCAGCTTTTTTTTTCCTTCTCTGGTCCAGGCCATACTATGGTAGGCACAAGTAGGTAGGACCATTTGCTGCTACAGTATCTCAGCTAGCGAAAGTGGAGAGAACTTGCATTCCTCCTGCGGGGCTGGGGCTGCAGGTAGGACAGGCATCTGCAGTGCTTTGAGAGTCAGGTGAAAAACGGGGAGACTGGGAACATGGTTAACCAAATAACTTTGTAGAAAAGCAAAGAGATGCTAGAGCAGGTCCAATTATTTCTAGTTCCAAAAGAAAAATCTACAGGTGTTAAAAAATCCTGTTTCCAGGGACCTTACTCTATATTTAGCAAGAACTGAGAAATAACTCTCAAGGAAAGAAGAAAGGGAGTCAGCTGTGAAATGAGGGGCTCACAGAACAGCCCTGCTGTTTAAACAAAATGAGGTGAGCAGCTCCTCAGACGTCAACTGGGAGATCTGAGTTGCTGCAGTTGCAGCAACTTCACATGTGTAATGGGTGAATATTTAATTTTTCAAAGTCTGTCAGCTATGCCAATCCCAAATGTTCTCTGCAGTCAGACTAAGCTGTAAATGACCCTCAGTACTGAAAGCCAACACTGCGATGACTGAAACTTGTACAACAAAATTTATATAATTCTCCTCAGTTGACAAAGATTTTAAAGTGCCACCAAACAACATATAGGAAAAAATTACTCTCTTCTGTCTAGGAAAAAACTCCAAGGAAATTCAGTAGAGGCTTGTGCTTATATTTCCCAGTTCTTACACAATATTCTAGAAATATATTTTAATTACATAAAGAATCAGTGTTTAGAAGAACAGCTTGGTCCATTTCAGCTTCAGTATTACATTACCTAAGTATAGCCGATGTATCTAACACACCCAAGTAAATATTTTGCAGAGATGAAATTTTATCTCTACAATGTGAAGGTGAAACAGATAAACTGATTGACATCATGTGAAATAGTTAAATGCATCAAATACACTGCAGATCTGTTGATTTTTACATCCTGTTTTTCAGGCTCTTGCTAATGCCAAAAAGATCTGAATTATTTGTAATTTTTTAAAAAAGGAAAGAGCTAATTACCGAATATACAAAGTAGCACAGAGTAGCTGGCTGAATACTATTAATAATGATCTGTCGCAAAAGTTTAATACACATAGGAAATTTACACTAAGGACTTCAAGGGCTGCAGTATATTCGCAAATGACTTGTAATACCCCAGGGTAATCATATTTTTAAAGAGAAGGCAATGCATTTCAGTAACCACTATTTCAGTTTCGTTTTTAGGCACTCAAAAAGTAGAAATCGAATCAGCGTTCTTCCAGCTACTCACAAAATAAGGCAGATATTCCCTTGCTTACAGCGTGCAGGTACACACTGAGGTTAGCTTTAGTTTTGTGACAACTCTTCTATAAACAGTGTCACCAAATGGTCCACAGAGTCCTCTGAGGCAAGGTCTGGTTTAAAGAGCGGTGATTCTCCCGCTGCTAGGTAGTCCGTCAGCACAAACCCCAGGGCTAGCTGAATCCTGTCCTTTGTGCTCAAGCTATGGCTGTGGCACATATTAAATAGCTCAAGTGGCCTTCGTTATGGCCAATTCTACAAAAATACCTTTGATCTGGACAGAATTATTAGAGTAGAAATTGTTTAACCTGAAATTAATGGTATACCAAGCAAAACAATGAGCCAGATATGATAAACAATGGTTACATTTCAAAATAGTGTATTTTGAGTAGTGTTAAAAAAAAAAAAAAACATACTGTGAACAGGATTGCTCATGTATGGGAGACACGAACAGGAACAATGTCCATAAATGACAGGCTTTTACTTCATGATTTTTACCCGCAAACTGAAAGATACAAATGAACAGACTGAAATGGATTCCACTGCATCTGGAGTAATCCCATTCATTTAAAATAAACGAGATGGAAAAAAAAAGGCTGGTCCTTTTATTACTCCTTAGCTTCAGACTCAATCAAACTGAGCACTGCAACGAAGTGTCAAAGGCAACTGTACGCACCTGCTGTCCTGGGTCAACAGAGAGCAAAATGGTTCCCTTTTGCCACTTGCAGCTGCTGTCTCTAATTCTTTGCGATCTGTCAATTTGTCATTCCTTGTTCCCTGTCCCTTCGCATCTCTGTAACACCTGCGGTGTGTAGGGAGCAGGAGTGGAACAGGGCTGGCTTAAGGACCTCTCCCTCTTTCTCACTCTTGCATGTGCATGTATCAGACGAGCTTCTCGTTTGTCCCATAGAATATTTTCTTCTTGCTTTATACTGCTTCTGATAGGTACTGCTTTAAGTTGGGAGTTTGTACGAGACTGATATCAAGCTCTGGTTGATCTATGTACAAGTTCTTGTGATCCACTGAGTTTATTTTTATAGAGCTGGTAAAAGCAAGCAAGCAAACCATTGATTCCTTACAGTGGTCAAGGTGCAAAAGTAATCGCTTGATCTGGTATTAGAAGTCTAAGGGAGGTTTGTTTTTGCCTTAACAATAACACTTAACAGTTTCCAACTTATACAAAACTTACAGTTTTGCTCATCGGGTTCTCCGAATGGTTTTTCTAGGCCAGCGCTTTGTATTGTCCTAGCTTTTATCACCAGACACAGAGGGATAGTACTAAAGTCCAATTTTGTTTTATTGTACACAATTCAAGGCAACAAATGTGTGCACAAATAAAAGAGTATCAAACTCCCACCTCTGCAATAACACTAACAGAAGATACATTCACCAGCCTTACCATACAGAGGCCCTTCAGAGCTATAAATATTTTGTCAGTACAAAAAGCAACCCCTGCCCACTTTTAGGAAGAACTGGCAATGTTATCAGAAAGAAATGGAATAATACCCTCTTAGGCTCCCTCTTAGGCTTTGTACAGGCCAGGATTTTCAGCTGTGTAAGTCACCTCATGTCCCACTCTGCTCTTGAATCTGTAGCAAACAAGGCTCAGGTAGGCAGGAGGCAGGTTTTGTTTGTTAACTATGTTGTGGTAAATCCCTTCCGTGCCACCGCCTCCGCATGTGCTCTCCCTGCAGGGAGTTCAACGTCTAAAAATATCATTTGCAGGCAGTGTGATACAGCCTGAAGCTGAGGGCACTCAGGCTTAGCCACACAGAACCGATCTAATGTGGACCTTCTTCCCCCAAATTATAACCATATCAGTGAGAATCAGATGGAAGCCTGGAATAAGCAAAATCAAAATGCAGACCTTACACTCTTGTATTGATTTTGGAAATCAAAATCCATAGAAATCATCCGGTGCTCTAGATCAATAATAGCAATTAATAAAATAATAAGTTTACTTCAGCAGTCTGGAGCTCATCAGTAGACCAGCTCTCAGCAACTTCTGCTTTGGAGCATATTTGCTTTATTTGTTGAATGCTCCTGAGTCATGATTCTACAGAATTGAAATTTCCTTTTCAGTAGGTTGCTCTCAGATTTCAAAATTTCTCTCCTAGAGAAATAACAAGCAGGATTTTCACAGCTGATGACCCACAGTAGAGGGTCCTAAACAGAGGGCTCATGAACCCTATTTTGGAGCTCAGAAACTTACTTAAATAGTGAAACCAAAAAGCCTGTCCAGCCAGTCTCTGACATATGCAGCAGCTGAAATGTGCCTTTGACAGGAAGAGAAAAGCAGCTTTATGACTACTTCTCTGTGGATTTGTGTTTCAGCAATGATAATGATTTGTCATCAGTCTCCTTAAATGAAATAGTACTGTAGGCAACATTCCTAAAACCATTACAGGGGAGGCTGTCCTAATCAGTTGAGAGAAGGCTCAGTTCTACCCTCAGTCGCTACGTAACACTTCAGCATTTGATAACGCTATAGGTGTTCATGACAAAAAGGTCTAAGTATGTCAGGAAGATTATAGGAAGAGGTAATGTGCTTTACTAGAGTAACTGACATCATTAGGTACTCAAGGTATTCAAAGATGTTCACTGATAAGCTGTACAAAGAGAAAATAAACTGTAGGCTGGTCCTCCTCCTTTTCTCAGCTCCCAATTGGCATGCTAAGACAAGAGCCATCCTTGCATGCCCAAACGGCCATTGAAATTGATTGTAGGAAGCGTGTTGCTTTTGGTTTGTTTTTTTTTCCCCTCCTTCTCAACGGATGATGACTCCGAGGAGGATTTGAGAGAGGGCATAAATAAAAAGGAAACAGAAGATTTATTTTCCTACTGCCATCACTGAGTCATCAAATAAGCCTCCACAAAGAGATCTTTTTCCACAAAGGGATGACAAGAATGACATTATTAAAGTAGTATTTGGCATAACCCACACTTTTCTCTAGCCTCACTGGATTTTTTAATTTAAAAACTTACTGCCAAAATGGTCAAACAAAACTTTCACTGTTTAATTTTGTCTATGTGAAACAAAACTCTGTATAAAATAAGCTCCTTTCCAGCAGATTGTAGGCAGTTCCATTTCCAGTGTGATCGTTTCTTTAGAAGAAAACACCTGAAATTAATGAACTGTGTTGCTGGGGAGAAAACAACTTAAGCCAGCAGTGTGTCCTTGTGGAAAAGGCAGCCAACCCCATCCTGGGCTGTATTAACACAAATGTAGACAGCAAGTCCAAGGCAGCGATCCTTCCTCCCTATTCAGCACTTGCAAGTCCACATCCGGAGAAGGGTGTCCAGTTTGGGGCTCCCCAGTACAAGACAGACTTGGACATACTAGAGCAAGTCCAGCCAACCCCAAGGGGTTTGGAGGCTGGAGGACTTGATGCTCAAGGAGAGGCTGAGGAGCTTGCTTTGTTTGACCTGGAGAAGAGAATGCTTAGAGGAGATCTTCTCGCTGTCTACAGCTGCGCCCTCAGCGAGTGTAGACAAGACGAAAACAGACTTTTCTCAGAGGTGCACAGTGGAAGGGCAAGAGGCAGCGGGCACAAGTTGCAAAACAGGAAATTCCTACATGATATAATGAAAAACTTTTTATTACAAAGGTGGACAAATCCTGGGACCAGGTTGCCCAGAGATGCTGTGGGTTCTCCATCCTTGGAGGTATTTAAAGCCCAGCTGGACACAGCTCTGAGCAACCTGATCTAACCAGATCAGCTTTGAGCGGGCAGCTGAACTACAGACACTCCCAGGTCCCTTCTAACCTGTGTGATTCTGTGATTCTATATCCCTGTCAGTGCCGTCTGCTAATGCTGCTATTAGTGTGAATCACAAAAAAAAAAAAAACCTTTCTTGATATCTCCTGTTGATGCACCTTTTTATACATTAGCATAACTTCATTTTTTTCAAACTTTCTTTTTGTTCTAAAGAAGAATGACTGAGTCTTTCCTAGGGTTTTGTTTTTGTTTTTACATTGTGATGGCCATCTGAATGTAAAACTGTCATGGAGAGACTGCATAGCGATTTTTTTGCTCTACTAGAGGTACATGGCTAGTAATGGCTAGTGCTGCAGTCCAAAGGGACAGGGGATGCTTCTGAGGTTTACTCATTTAAGTATAAGCTCTGTATTTTGGGCAAGAGTACCAGAGTAACCAAGTACCAAGGCACTACTATCCAGGATTCATCCAATGCCGAGCCAAAACATGCTTTTTACTGCTGCAACTACTACCAGAAATATTTGAGCTTGTTACTCTGGAGCTTAGCTGTGTTGTCCTACATAAACTGCAAACAGAGTAGACATACTGTATATGTCTATGTAGTGCAGGCACACATACAGACTCCACAGTGAGGGGTACAAGGTTGACTCGAAGGAGATGTACTGCAGCTATTGTTTTTGTTTACATTGGGATTTTATGCTGTTAGCTATCTTAGAGAAACTTGCCTCTATTTGTTATGCCATAGCACTGACTGCTTGAGGTAGTACTATCATGTGTTTAGTTGTATGTAATTAACCTCATCTTGCTTTACCTAAATGCACTGTATTCTTTTGCATTTGTACAGTCAGAGGAAATTAAGTCTTTTGATAAAAGCAAGTTAGAACAGACCACAAAGCATTTCAAAGCAGGTAAGCTACTTTCAGCCAGCTGCAGCTACTCTAAAATCAAGGAAGCACCTATGTACCCTAGATGCAAAATAAGTTTTTAAAATGTGTTAAGTGGCATGTGTGCATAATTGTTTTCTAAACACACTGCATTGTCCTAGTCTTGATACACTATTCTATAATACTATTTCGATGGCATCCATTTGCTTTAGGCAAGAACTTTCTCAGTCTATGGCTTAATCTCCATGATATATGTAGGAAATTGCAATGTGGTTTATTATTTCTGCATCTGCTGCTGTGTAACCAACTATACATGTGCCAACAAGTATTTACTGTCAGTCAAATTCCACATATCTACTCGTTTTAGTCACTTCAAAACTTTCATTGTTATTATTGCACTCTTCCACTTTCATAACTGCCATTTTCTATATGGGCAAGAGAGGAGGTCTGGAAAAGCTGGAAACATTGCATCATGTGGTAACTTTACACCATATCATGATAATTGCTAGCAGGATATGTGTTGCCAACACATCGCAGTACTTCGCGGGGAAGAAGCTGCGTTTTTGAACGCAACCATGTAACAATGTCTTTTGAAGAACGATGGAAGTGACTGGTTCATGTCTGCACTAGGAACTGCAACGACTGAAAATAATATCCTTGACCAGGTAGCCCATAACCTAAATCACAGGGATATGGAGAACAGAAATAAAAAAATCATAATGAAACAGTTTTTAAGCTCTGATTGCTGCAATACTTTGACTGCGTATTTCGTTACCTTGGCCACTGCAACACCTCTTCTTGCATGACTGTGCTTGACGATGACCCTTTCTGAGGGCAGTGAAGCTTTGGCAATAAGCAGACAGAGGGAACAGAGCTGGGATTCCCAAACAAACAAAAGAACTGCAGTATAGAAACTAAGGCACAAAGATCTGAAACGACAATTTAGGAGGAGAAAAAGGTGATCAATCATTTTTCAGGGAAGCAGCAATACGTAACACAAAGTCTCCCGACACTGAGAAATACAGGTGGTAAAACAGAGGACACATCATTTTGCACAGCTTGCATATACACAGTAATGTTTTTGTGGCTACTCTTTGCTGGTTATCAAACTCTTCATTTTTCTGTTCATCATGAAAGACAAAATACAGAAACTATCACTCAGAGAGGTTTTCTGAAAAACTGATTAGATTTTACACAGGTGAATTTTTTTTTTAATCTATCAAAATTGATTAGAGGCCTTTGACAAAGCTGTTCCAAAAACCAGAAATCAAGCTTCTTTGGGAAACAGGATAATTTTCAGGTCTTCGCCAAAAACTGACCAAAGTTTAAACAAATCAAATGCAAATAAAAAACCTAAGCAAACAAAAATCTCAACCAACACTAATGCCTAGCCAGAAACAAAATGACAGAATAATTGTGCTATCAATGGTAATTCCAATGCCTGCTCTGTCAGACTGGCCCCTTAACTAGCAGCCAAGTATCACAAAGAAAGCTATATCCTGCCATGTCAGAAAGCCTATGAAAGTATGTTATCATGACGATGATGTTATGGTATTTGTAGAAGCTACTGAGGCTTACCATCTAAGGATGTTACTTCCTAAAAATTAGCTGATAAAAAATACTGATTGCACATGTGTTAAACGTCAGTGCCACCCTAGCAATACTTTGATGCAACTGCACGTATTTAGAAGCTTGGAGCCTGATTCATAGTTACACTGCTGTAAATCTGAAGTAGCCCAGCTGAAGGCAATTGCATTAAGCCAAGGCAGTGGCGAATCAGCTCCTATGAATGCGACCCGCCGACTACAGAAGCTTCATAAATTTACTTCTTTTTCTGTGGCAAGGATACTGTGGCTAGTATCGCAAGGTTAAAGCTCTTTAAATTTGCTTTGATTTACACTGGAGTCTGAAGTGATCACCAGAATCAGCTATAGAATTACAAAGATTTGGCCTTTGCCATTATATGTGACTCTTTCTCCTGTCTTGGGCTGGGGGCTGGTAAACATGCTCTGCACTAAGTAATTCCCAGAAGTTCGCCATGGTTTCAGTGTTTGTAAAGCAGTTCTCCGCTTAGATGATAACATCTAATTTTCAGTATCACGTTTTATGTATTTAAACCCCTTGACACCAATTCTAAGAAGCAAAGCAAGAAGTTAAACCAATGCAGATGATAAGGGAGACTCTTAACAGTCTTACTGAAAATCACATCCATAAAAATGGATATATATTCTAGTTCAGGCACAGGTTATTATGGAATAGTTAAAACAACTTTAAGTTCCTCCTCTAATCAAAAATCAGGAAACTGTAAAGGTAAATTTTTTTCCTATAAATCAAGCAGAGCTTCTCCTTTTCTGCAATTATTAAAGACTGTAGTGATAGCACAAGGGTGGCCCACGTTACAAGAGCTGAGCAGATGCTACCAGGGCATCAACACTGCACCAAATCCCCCTGCTCCTTTGGCAGTTCTTGCGCTAGCCTAAAGCATAGGTTGGGGCAGTGCTTCTCCCAGTAAAAACAGAGTTCACATAAAACAGAAGGAAGCCTGATCAGGATTGTTCTGTTTTACAGTTATACCAGAAGCAAAGGACGCATTACTACTACTCTCTCGTCTAAGTCACAGTGACTTCGGCAGAGGACAGGAACCTACACTTCACAGATCCTGCCTTAGCACTGATAGTAAGTCTTCTTTACCTCTGCCTTGAGAAGTCCTTAACCTTTCACTCCCTGCTCCTCCTTCTAGATAATGAATGCAGATCCCTGGGGGCATGATGGAGATTGATTAGTGGGTGAAAAGGGGGAAAATGCTATAAAGTGTCAGCTGCTTTTACGGTGACACTCACACAAGGAGAGCAGGAGCCACTGCAGCCTCACATATCAATGCTGCAGAAAGGATACCAAATCTATTTATTAAAAAAACCAGAAATGTTGCTGCAAAAATCAGTTCTGAAGTACTGTAGCACTCCAGAAGCACAGAGAATAGGATATAAAATGTGGAAAACTACTGGCTTTATTTTCATGCTAACTACATCAGCATCAATAGATGCTTGCTCTAATTTACAGACTCAGCGTATTTCAAAAAAGCCAGGTGACCAAAATGAGATTTTGGGCTGGCATACTGGTCATGGCCACAGACCCAGTCACGCTGCAGATGAATGGGTTTTGCCTTCTTGCCTGCAGCCCTGGACAGTCTGCGGACTGCTTCTCGGTGGTCACTGACACGAGCGAGTTTTTTGATCTTTGCACCAAACTAATTGAGTGAAAGTCCTACCAAATAGTCTATGGATCAAAATAGATATTGTACCTCCTAAGTTAGACCTCTTGAAGGTGCCCGGTGAAACCACAGCTCTTATGTGTGCCTCTGGCACCTCTGCATAGATCTCCAGCTTGCTAAAGCCCTGTGTACCAATCCCATCAGGCCCATGGGTCCAGCTCTACCTGGTACCTACAAGCCTTCTCCTGGGGACATGTGAAGCAAAAGGTGACTAAAATGACTCGCTGACAGCTTCTTCAAAATCAAGCATTATGCATTTGCTCAGGCTACATAGCAGGCAAAACAAAGGGTAGAAATAAGACAAGTTCATATTCATATTTCCTCTTATTTACGCTAGAATACCTTCTTGCAAACTTGAACTTCAAGTCCATTCAGTTCTGTAAACACCACCTCTGGTGAGGGAGAGGAAGCTTGCCCTGCTGCAGACCACATCAGTCAGTTGCCTGGGTTTCCTTTTGTCTCTCTTTCTGTTAACACAGCTGTACTCATGGATCCCGGTTAGACTTAGCTTTGAAAACGCGAGCTCTGGACCTGTGTGGCAATAGCAGACACGTATCAGTGCAGGTCTAATACGGGAGTACGTATCCAGCAGCAGCCACCACACGGCTCTTGCAGATTGCACAGAGCTATGCATTTCTGTGGCTGTAGCATTCCTGATACCTGAGCTAGTTTAAAAAAAAAAAAAACCTCACATCCACACGAGATACACCCAAACCCAATTGCAGTGGAGAAGCAGCATTGGGGCTGTTCTCACACACATACACCCCGCACATTGCTGAGAGCAGACTGGCGTTTCAGCTCCTCTTTCTAGGCCAGCAGTTTAATTCTACAGTTGTGACTGACACGTACAAGTCTTGAGAGCGTGGTTGGAGTGAAAAGATTTACTCCTGGGTATCTACCAATAAATAAAGAGTCTTCTCTCTGTCATTATTTGGCTTTCTCTCCCCGCAGTAGCCTCTTGACTTAAACTCCTTGCACTTAGACTGTTTGTCAAACAAACTAACATAAATGCGGTATTTTTTAAAAAAAGAACACACGATTCCTTCTTTCTCTGCAGTATGTAAAAGTGTATTTGCTTAAGCTATGTGCGGGAATATTTGATTTTAGAAGAATTTTTAAAGATTGCGTAGGATTTTCTTCAGAGACCAATGTAATGAATAAAAGCCTATACCAGCGTGATGCAGAGCTGCAGAGCTGCCTGAGCACAGCTGCATTAGCGCACAGATCCTCTCTTTCCAGCCTCATTAATATTTCAGGTCATTCTACAGTGAACACCTACTCTTATGAGGCATTGCTACATGCCAGGGGCTGCTTCGTGGGCAGGAATAGCGCTCTTTCCAGTCAAAGCCTGGCCTGCTTTCTGTGGACAAAGGGGGAGTAGGCTATCACAAAGCTGAACTGCCAGCACGTCTTTAGAAAACTTTTATTAGACTTTAAAGCAAATTTCTTTGCTATGGCAGGGGAATTGGTGTGAATTCCCTGTCTTTGCTATGGAGAGTAATTTTGCGATAGCCAAAGACAGGATGAGTTAATGTGACTGCCCAACAGCATTAAATTCCCCTTAATAGATTGACTTAGCCCAGTGGTTTACAAAAATGTCTCCTTGGACTGCTTCTGGACATAGCAAAGATGCTGGCCAGCAAAGTCTCCAGAACAGTTCTCAGTTATCATCTTCCCAACCCTGCACAAAAAAACCGTATCACCTCACACGAACACTGTGCTATATTCATTTGGTCAGGGACACCATCTCCCTCTTTAGCTGTGATTAGAGGGAAAAGCGTTTTTCTTTTAAAAGGAAAACAAATTTGTGGTGTCTTCAATCCCTTTTCCTAGCAGATCACCAGAACCTGACAAAGGACTGAGATCATAGGCCAGAGGGAGAAACACGTTGCTGCTGCTTCATAAATATTGAGCACGCATTACTTGAGGCAGCACTGACTCAACAACAGGAACATTTCTTGTATTCAGCACTGCTGCTACCTTTGGGAAACAATCCAAAAGTTTAGGTTTGCTTTAATGTAGGTGCCCTGGTGCTGTTGTGTAAGTAGCTAAAGCCAGTATGTCCCGACTTCTGGTGAACTTAGTTGTGTCACCGTCCCCTTCTGCCCGTTCCATCTCTGAAAACTGCCGTCCCTGCAACAGAGAGAAGCAAAGCTGCGTGCGTACGTCAGCCGCTCCCGATCGTAGCCTGGCTTCTTTCTTTGAACTCGTAGGGAAGCTGAGTTTGCTCTAGTTGCCATCCCGTGACGTGCACTAGTCGATATGCAGAGCCGCCCCTCGTTCCACTGCCCCTGCTACAAATAGCTGCAACCTTTAAGCAACAGCCAGGACAGGCAGCAAAGGGGAAATCAATAGCTCTGTGTGCCATGGCCAGAGTGAGAGCCTCAGCCTGGATGAGTCAGCTCCGCTCCAGCTGTACCAGCTACGGCCCTGGCTTTGCTCCTCCATTTAGAGGCTGCAAGCCAAAACACAAACAGAAAACTTTCCAGCTGCCTGTTGTTAGTTTAGTAAGTGTAAAGACAGATAAATCTAAAGCCGTCTCTTAAAATAGGCAAGGCGCTCCTTCCCTTCCCCATGCCATGAAATGTTTAACAAGCTGGAGCACGCTAGGACACTTTTCAAGATTTTTGGGTGCTCAGGACTCTGTCCTCTCCACACCTGGCAATACATCAAATGTTGTTACCACTGTGGTATTTCAGTACCACTAAAAACCGCTTACAAACATCCATTTGGACTCCTAGTTGTTCTACCGCATTTTATGCAATCTTTTAAATCTTTATCAATCATGCAGATCGGTTTTTGTTTACATTGACTTGTAGGAATGGTTTTGCATTGTACAAATTCATTCAAGGATATTTATGTGTAAAAGGGTGGGTGGTTATTCATTGATTCTTAGCCCTGATGTTTCAATCACCCGATTGAGAAACAAAAACAATGAAATATGACTTACACACCAGACAAACAGGCCAAGTGAATGCTTGAGATGCACAGTTTAAAATACACGTAGACTGAAATTTGCTTGCTTAAGCTGTTTTAAGAACAATGCAATAACCTATCCATTAGTAGAAATCAGTTTTGGTACAAAAAGGCAAAGATAGGCCAAAATCATTACATATTTTATTCACAATCAAGATTACAGCCAGCAGCTTGTTACTAATAAGCAGCTTACTCACTGTTTAATGCTGAGAAAGAGCATCTCGTTGAATGCACGGGAGAACATGAAGGAGTTTTTTTTCTCCTGAAGTTTTCTAGTGCTCTAAACCTTATCGTATAATATGGCAAACTTCCTTACCTGTCTTCAGAGCATGGAAGTAGAGTGAAAAAGAGAGTTTTGTGGGACTTGAAAAGTTTATTTACCATATACAGATCATAAAAGCACATTCTTACCTTATTTATAAGAGACCTTTCTCCACAGACTCTGGTTTAATGATAAAAAGGCTACCCCAGAAAAAGCTTTCTCTAGTATCTGCAAATCAGCTATTGAGATATCACAAATGCTATGTATCATTCCAATGCGTTTGAAGCAAAGTTCTGCTAATGCAAGTTGTGTCTTTTTCCCCCAGGAGGGGATTCACTAATCTACTGTCAAAAATTTAACTTGTTTTTGTATTTAATTTTAAAAAGATCAAATCAGTGGTGTGTTTATTTATATGTTGCAACTCGTACAATATCTGAAAAAAACAAAAACAAAGAGAGAGAGAGAGAGAGAGAGAGAAACATTCTAGGGTTTTTCTTTCTTTATCAGGGTGCTAAATAAGCCTCCATAATTCTCAGTCTCTAAGCAAGAGCATAATCAAACTGGCCTTTCTCCAGTCCATCAAGTCCATCAGCCCAAGTTGAGGTTGGCATACTCCGGTAAGGGTCGAGGAGAATTCGGAAGCAGCGAACAATGAGGACTCCCAGGAAAACAAATAATAAAATCACAAAGACAAAGGTGGTTTTCTGTTCCAGAGTCATGCTAGAATCTGGTGGCATGCTCCCAGGTGGCACCAAGGTGGCAGCGAATACCTCCCCCTCCATCATCCAGGAAAGCTGAAAGGAATAATCCCACAATCTCCTCCTTTTCATCATCAGTTTGCTGCGGTCAGAGATGAGGCCATTTAGATGCACTCGGTTACCTGTAGGGCAAGGGGGAAGCAACGTTAACTGTGAATGGCCCTTTCCCTTGATTATTTCTGTACAACTTCCTCTTAACAGAGGAAAATGAGATGGGAAAGAGCTTGACAATAGTTCTGCTTGCCTCTATGTCACATACTAGAGATCTGTTAGTAATCCTGCATGCTTCTGCTGGCAATACCATGCCAGTAGAGACCAACTACTGGTATTAAATGTAACTAGATCCTGAGCAGGGGGCTACTGTATCATTTGGGTTGGGGCAGAACATTTCTTTTCTGCAAAGAAAAAAATGAAGATTTTAATCACCCTGTTCCAACTATCAACTATAGAAATGGCAGGTGTAAAGGTGTGCCTTTCAGCATGGCAGAAGAACCGCAGCCGAGATACTGATTTGAGTAGCAGGGTGAAAAAAAGGAAGGTAGTTACAGTTTTATCCATGTTGACCAAAACTGTTTTGAGATGGGATAGACCAGGGTCTGCTGCAGGCCAACAAAACGCATGCATCTCCAAGAGGGCAGATGCACCATTCAGTGCCTGTAACACTGCAGCATTTAGGAGGGAAAGACATAAATAATGTGTATTTGAAATGAACATTTTTTTAGGAAGGCACCCTGAAATAAGTACTAATTTAGCTCAAGGGGAAATGTGCCTTCTTCTTACTTAAAATCACAACTAATTTTACAAATGCAGTTAGCAAGAAAATGGTTTTTATGTCACCTGCTTTGTAGCATCGAGAAGATAGCGAGGATTTGGCAGTGAACTTGGCTGTTTCTAGACAGCAGAGCATATGCTGTGCTGTAGCCTGCCTGGCACTTCTGCTTCCTTGACGGTCTGTCTGGTTGTCTGCCTGCCATTACTCCCACCTTTCTTACACATGGGATTTTCCTTCTTGGGATGGAAGCACTGCAGGATGCCACAGTTTAGATCTGGCCGTTGACACCATTGAAATCATCTGCAAAATCTGCTCAGGAAAAGGAAGCGTTCAAAACTGGCTGAAAGAGAACTGTCATTGCCACGGCCCTGCCTGCCATACTTCATCTCCTGTGAATCACCCCTGACCACTGACCAAACCTAATCTCTCCTGAGTTATGAAAACCATATGAAGGGTAATGGCTACGTATAGACTTTATCCTCCGTTGAACACAATGGAGTCTCAACATTTTGCATTAATGATAAGAAGGGAGGGAAAAAAAGGAGCAGAAGAACAGAACACAGTATATAGCATGTACAAGCAAAATTTTCAAGTAATTATAAATGATCTGTCACTGGACTGGGGTCAGTAACGATTTATAAATGTGCAGCAGTAAAATCAGTTAGTAGGTATAAGTGGATTAAGAGAGCACAATCGTATTGGTATATTGCTAGGATTATTCGAAAAAACACATTTCAAGCAAAACAGAGAAAGTATCAAAGCAACACAAATATAAGAACTACACAGCTATTACTGTCTGATTCAATTTATGATTAAATGGTAAGAAGATGCCAAAGATGTTAATTCACCATTCTCTGAAAGAGGGTTTCAGCTGCCAACTGATAACAAGTGCAAAGGACTGTCTAAGGAGAAAGCTAAAACTTTGGGAGCAACTAGTTTAATAAAGCTGCCAGATTTATCTGCGATACTGGTGAAGGAAATGGTGAATTCTAATGATAAATAATCTTGTTATAAAAAGGAAAAAAGCACAGAAAGTGAGACAGGAGTGCAACATTGCTGCAGTGATACTACAACGAAAGTCCAAGATAACGCTGCCCCCTTCTAAAAAAACCTCTATTTGTCTGATTTCAGAAAACTCTTCAGTATGTACGTTATGTCATGGATTTTTTTGTCATGGATTTTAATGCTATTTAAGCATGTTCTCTCAACTATACACATATTTTGCTTATTAACATGAAAACACTTAACAGTCTTTCCTAAAACTGCAATTACAAGATACAGTGTATTATGGTTGCTTTCAGCACAGCTCTGAGCATTTTAGGAAAGGTTTTATTGTCATCTTTCTAGGCATTATCTGAATACAGTTAGAAACTGTGGGAGAAAATGCAGATAGAAAATTTGTGACCATCAAGAATGATCAGTTTTTGACATGCTGGTATTAAATTCCAAACTTAGAATATACATATGACTCAGTACACAGTTGCTCTGCAGCTTTTGAAGAAACTTGATTTAAAGAAGATATGCGTAATTTGTGACCGAGTGATAAGTCAACGCAGCTCATTATTTTCCTGTAGGATCTGAACAGGCACTTAAGTGGGATAACGCAGAGAAGACCCAGATATATTCATTTCCGTACCGGTGAGCTACTATTGACTTGATTTTAGGAATCAGCAGAGATGTCAGATTATTTTGCACTTAGCAGCTTTTCACATTCAGACTGCTAATTATCACGCTATAGATTAAATGCGGCAAAATAATAGGACTGCATTGCAAGGCGGAAAGGAACTTATTTTCTAGGCTTTGGGCTTCCAGATAGCCTTCTGAGGAAGCTCATTACGCTGCGTGATCGCAAGCTTTTTGGGGCGAGCACTGTGCCTCTGCAGGATAGCGTAGTACCTGGCATAACAGCATCCTTTGTCCAGCGCGGACCACTCCTCCTGCAAGTTAAAACTTAAATGAGGCCATTAACAGTTTCCTAGGTGATAAGATGATGTTCAGCTGTCCCCACTGAAGAAGCATACAGGTACCTGAAAGCAGGACCTAAAGATATTAGTTGGGTAGAGCTAAAGGCACAAGCAATTAGTAGAGCCTTTGGAAGCACTTGAGCCACAGCAGCGTGGGCTTCCTAATTTACCCTGCTTTGAGAAAGCACAGCCAAGCAAATACGCACACAGGTCTTATAATGTCCACATAGCCAGCAAACAAACCAGTCCTTCAGCCCGGTGTGGCCTCTGTCGTTCATCTGGGGCAGCTGGTGCAAGGGAGTCCCCAAGTCCCAAGCCCTGCTCTCTGCCAGTCACCTTCTGCTGTGGCAGCAGAGCTCCACTGGAGCAGGGCACCACAGCCTCCGTCCGGCTAAAACTGTCGCCTCTCTAGGGGAACACATAGAAGTGGGAACATAATCTTAAACTGTATTATGTTGCCTGAGAAACTCTGCAGTCCTCATAGCAATTCCTCTAGTCTGCCTGAACTTCATCCCATATCTGTGGTACGGGTCTAGGGCTGACAGAGAAGACGGGAGCCTGGAAAAGGGTGCTAAGGAGCTGCAGAGGTAGCCGAAGAAAGCCCTTTGCGACAGTGTGAGGGAGATTTCTGCTTCTGATCCACCGGTAATGCAGATTCCAAAGGGCAAAAGACGAATTCATGAGCATGAGACACATTGTAGATATCCTCATTTTAGCATATATGTATCCATATAATAAATAAATAAATAAATAAAAGCAAATCATAGCAAGTGAGGTGGTAGAAACCAAGTATTAGTAATAATAATAAGAATAATAAGATTCAGGCCAGAATATTGATGGGCGGAAAAGCCTCAAGGATGTTTAAAAAGAAAAGCTGAGATAAACAAGGTTCCTCCTGGTGCTGTACTGCTTTTCTTTCTTTTTAAGGTCTAAGATAAAATTATAACTGACAGAACAAGCAGATTATCCTTCAAATGAAGGACTAGCCCTGCCTCCTTTGAATGCAGAGGTGCCCCATTCAATTACTTGCTGTAATGGGTTCCTTGCAGGTGCGACTAATGCTTTGTTTAATGAGTACACAGTTGCACATCGTTCTGTCCACATCAGGTTGCTATTACAATTTCTCCTTGCCAGTGTGCACTCATCCATTAGGTAGGTTGGTTATAGATCTCCCTGAAGTGGTGGTTACAATTCGAGTTACTCAGTTCGTAAAGAAACACAGAAAGAGATCTAAACCTGCATATTATATAATAGCATTAAATGGGTAGGTTAGTCGGTGGCACATCCTGAGGCTTAATAGCCTTCACATAGTTTCAGTAGCCCATTTGCAGCCCAGTAGCAGAGCTATTAGCATAGGTCCTGGTCAAACGTCACCAAAAAGCAGGCTTTCTGGTCGAGCCAGTAAGGGTTTTGAAGTTAAAATATCATTGAATTAGCTGGTTCATAGTCCTACACTTTCACAGGAAAGATGCAAATTGTCAGGGATCTGAAGAGTTAAACTTGTTCAAAGCACCTTTTCTGTGCTTTCAGCGTTTCACTTGTTTCCAAGTTGACTTTGCTTAAGATTTGCTCTGTTAAAAGGATTTCCTGGCACTCACAGTTTAAGGCTTCTTCTTTTGAAAACAATAGGACTAATGAATCATTCTAAGATCTGCTTCTCTGTAACATATTTACAATTAAACTGAACTTCACTCTGTTGTTTAAACTGCCCCGTTTATTACCATACATGACTTAAATGGCATTTTGTACCAATGGCCGTATGTGTATGCTCTTACAATGAAAGGCTATTGTACGTTTGTGAGCGGCCAAAGTTACAGAGACTGTAGGAAATCACATTTTCTCAGTTTGCTGAGTCGAATCTCACGTCTACCATTTTCCCAATTCTTCCGTCCTATGCGTTCATAAACTCTCCAGTGATCCTATTCATGTAACTGCAATACCTCGTGAGTAATACTCTGTGACAAGTGATAGAAATTCAGGAATTTATCTTCAATTAGAGTAAATTATTCCAATATAGTCTGAGGCACACACAGATTAGCATAACTGGTCCTTCATCTTTCAAAAATACTGAGGAACTGGTAACTCAACAAGTTATTGAAGGCATCGAAACTAAAATGTGACACGTGGAATTCAAGTGTACATGGATTTAAAATAAATAATAAATACATGAAGACTGAAACACCATATTGTATGTCAGCATCTGTTTTTGCTATTGCTTGACAAATCATTAGCTCCACAACTGTTCTGTGTAAATTATGGAAAACACATAGAAAAGTACTTGAAACGAGCAGGTTCAAAGGAGGCATCTGACCAGCAAAAAAACTCGTTGAGTCATAGGGATGAAGAGTTCGGTACGTTTGACTTGATGACTAGACACAAGGCCACATTTTCTGCTACTGCAACTAGCTACAGCTCCCTACTTAATTGCCATCGTGCCTACTTAACACTTTTTGATCTGTAAAATTCAAGTGCTAAAAATTACAATTAAGCAATAGATGCATCAAGACTAAGATTAAGCAGCATATTAAAACACCACCACCACTTGGGGACTTTCTTTTGCCATGCTTATTCGCTCCAGATTTTCTGGCTTCATTTTTAAGGGCAGAACGTGGGGCTATGTCTTCGCCCGTGCTTCACAACGTATGCTTGATATGTAGGTATCCTATATTAGAGGAGCAATTGGTTTCCATTATGGACTATCTCATGGAATGCAGCAGGCACACAACTGTGCCAAGCCCAAGTGCATGATTTTCCTATACCACCCATACTCGTTTCACTGATTAGTCACTTCCTTAGCTACAAAAATACATGGCAAGTTCCTTCAGGCTCAGACATCTGTACACAAACTATTCGAGCAAAGATATTTCCCTTCACTCACAGCTCAGTTGCTGTGATGGACGTTTTAAACCTACCTTAAATAAGCAAAATGGTACCAGGCTAACAAATGAAATTACGAGTGCCCTACCCTTGTATCCAAACGTGCCTCACATTCCTCTGTACAGTATCTTGTGCTGTTGCTGCCAATAGTCACTGCACAATCTAAGTGGAAATACCAGCAATGCTCTTTTTGCCTATACTTCATCTTTTTCCCCTCAAAAATTTGAGATCAAACTATCCTTGCCCTTCCCCTGCAGGCACGTTATCTCATCTTCTTCTCGACAGCTTTTAAAGACAGATCTTTATGTGGGAAAAGACCACTTGGTGCCCCATTCTGCTGTTGGCAGTGTTAAAGCAACTTGATGGGGTTAACATCAGCAATAAAACAGTGCTAGAAAAGGATCGGCTCTTTTTTTCCTATAGAGCCCCTCCAGAACTACGTGACCTCAGATTCACTTAACGCACTCTGGAATGCTTAAAAGACAACGTTACCTTTGAGGTGCATGTATACTATTTGGAATTCCGGTGCCGAAGGTGTGAGGAAGATGTGCATGCAGAAGAGGTCAAAGCTACTACAGAAGCTGGAATCACTTACTGCATTTGCTAAAGTATCTGCCAGCTTTATGGGATACTGGATGCGAAGATCTGAAGGTACGAATCTGTGAAGCATTGATATAGTTACACCATCCAGGAATCTGTGCAATGGTATGAAATACGCACACGAACTCCACACACTCTTTTCAAAAGAGGGATTACAGATATACAGACATCAGTATTGCAACTCTTCTCTCCAATGAATATCTTAAGTGTGTAATAGTAATAAGATAACCAAACATGCTAATGCTGTGAAAGCCAATAACGTGCTTAAGATCTTCATAGGCTGGATCCCACATGAATCAGCAGGTAGAGCATTTATTCTCTTAACAGTCACAAATCTTTACAAAACAAAACAAAAAAAATCTGCAGCTCAAAATGACACGAGATGTATTTTATGCTTCCTTTTCTTGCATTACTAAAAGAGGAACTGTAATGTACTTTCCAGAAAGAAAATAGGGAATATACAAACATCTAATCAGTACTTATTCATTTAATTGTTGTAAATATGAAAACCCAATGTCATTATTCCTGACCTGCTATGTAGGAGGTATTGTATATAGACAGTATTACTCAGGCATATGCAATATAAAGGTTATAACTTTAAGCAATAAATAAGTAAAATTAGACAATCAATTTCTGTTAAGCAAATACCTTCGTTTAGTCGAGAGAGAACTTGACCCATTTCCCACCGCAGCAGTTACAGGTAGTTACAAGTATCTCTAGTTTCCATTCTTCTGCACCTTCCTTGTATTCCTAAGCATAAAGGATCAGGGACTGCCAAGGAACTGGTGAACACCCAAGTTCCAAAGCTGTCTTTTAAAGGCTCACAATTTCACACAAAAACCAAACTTGAACGAGAATCCTATTTGAGTGTTAGGAGTAATTAGCTGACAATACTGTCGTTTCTTTCAAGTGAGGCTATAATTTCGGTTCTGCCTCAGCAACTCTTCAGTGGATTCTGCCTCACTGAGTGCAGCAGTAGCCTCGCAGCCTGTCTGAAACCATCTTCAGCAGAACATTAACATTCAAAAGGTGTACCAAGAAGAAGAAAAAAAAAAAAAAAAACCCACACGCACACACAGAGGGTATTCCCGTACCTTTGCAAAAATCAAAGCTATAAACCGACTAGCATTTCTCTCTTCCTCTCTATTAACTGTTGTCAGAAATCTGTCTTGCTAATGCCAATTAACACTCCTTTTTTCAGTCAATCTGAATATTGATTACAAGTTGTGACCTTCAGCCAAATACCTTAATGCCTTTGGAAAAAAGCAGTGGGTCATATGGATGCCTATGGTATACTTTCTTTAGAAATAAACTGACCTTGCAATGGGAGAGGATATACTCACCAGCATTCACTGCTGGGTTCTGGACTTACAGCTGCATTTTTTTGCCCTGGGAGTTGTATTTGTTTCCAGGTACTAAAGCTACCCTTAATACAGTGGCTTTTTATGTTGAGGGAAAATAACTCACTGAAGCAAAAAGGCTCCTGCTTTCCTTTCCCATAAGGAAAATGAAGTTGGTTTTAAAATATCACTCAGATAGACTGATTAAAAAGTACACTTCCCCCCCGCCCCCAAATTTCTACTTAACAGCAAGCAAAGACATACACATACACCAAACCATTTTAGGGCGAGAGAATGTCATATGTTTTGATCTCTCCCTGCGAAACTGAGTTTCTAGGCACACTATGTTGTCGTTACACCCCCCCACACACACACACAAAAAAGCGTATAGGATATTCTTCACTTCTCATTCTTCAGGCTTCTGATACGGACAATAGATTTGAAGGTCAAATCCCGCCAACGATCCTCTTTTCTCTGCTCCTTGCAGATTTTCCTGTAAGTTTAGAGCTACTCCTCTCAAAGGGAGGAAGGATGGCCACGGGAAGCAGCCTTTATTTTAAAATGGTAAGCCTGCCAAACCTATTGTGGAGTGTGGAGGCACGGTTTTGTGTATGTAATAGGACAAAATATGCTTTCAGAGATGATGCACAGCCGCCTCCCGAACTACCACAATGCAGACACACTCATTCTGTAGACACCCACATGGACCCCCAGAGACACCCATGCAGCCTGGTAGGACTGGCTTCAACCTATTCAGTCTGGCTTTTCAGGCTTTATACAGTTATAAAGAAAGAGGAAAGGACTGCCTCTCTCTGTCACATGAGCACCTCCACACAGGCCTCCCTACGCCCCCCCGTCCCTTGCAGAGGAAGCAGGTATCAGGGACGGCCCAGAGACCTAGGCCTGGCACACACACCAGTTCTGCACCACTGCGACCATTTCAGTTGCCAGCATGCTTCTCTGCAGAGTAGTTATACAAATACACGCACACCTCAGGATAAACCACAAGGTACTCTGCTTAAGAATGTGTTATGCTCACAACTGGGTATTCCTCTGCAAAAATGAATTTCAGAGAGGTTCCTCATTTTTCAGTCCCTTGTTCTCCTTGGCACCCATGGGCATAAGTCAGAGTCCAGTGCTCTGCTCTGTGTCCTCCCTGAGGATCTCAGTCATCCAGATTAGCTTCAGAAAGGGTCGTCTTAGGCCCTTTCAACCACTTTCCTCAGTCCCATCAGAATCTCACTTCTCTGACTTTAAAGATCCAATGTGTAATTTATCTTTTTAATTCTTCCACTTTCTTTAGTTTTTCCACTTTCTCATCTCAAAATCCTTCAGATAAACTAGATTTGGTCCACCCCGTTGTTATAGTAAACAACCTCTAAAAGGATAACGATCAAGGTTTCCCTCCCAGTCTGGAAGGATCATGATAAGACTTGACAGAAGGGGCTGGATCACATTCCCAGTAGATTTCATGACAGAGGGATTTCGTAACATCAGGCAGAAGTTTTACATTTTGCCTTTAAGCTCTCACATATCATCATACAAAGTCTTACAGTCTTCTGAGCACATCACTACAGCACCACTGCTGTGAGATCCAGACAAGCTGATGTGCCTTATAAGGGGGAACCTCTGTGTCAGGAAGAAACTCTTCATCACGTAGCTCCTTTTAAATGATTCTCATTGTGATACAAGTCTTCATCTTCTACTTCAGTCTACGCAGTACCAAGAAGCTAAGGGAGTCTGCAAGAAAAGAAGGCATGATTCGTTTCTTACAGGAAGATAGATCATAAGAGCAGGAATCCATAAACCGTGAGGGCACTACCACAGAAGGGAAGATCTGCTCCTATCACTCTTTATGCATTTTATATTAAATAGCCATTTGATTAAAAATATATATATACCAGAAACAGTTCTGGGAGCATAAAAGCTGGATGCTGCTGCCTCACTACATGAGTTGGGCCCCAGAGAAGGCTTATGCAGTGCTTTTCCAAGGATCTGGTCCGAGCAAGGTACAAGCAGGAGCCAGGAATTAAGAGGACTAGCCCAGATCTATGCCATACAGGCCCACAAGCAGGTCAGAGAGGGAAGCCAGGCAGAGAGCCTAGTAAGTTCAGGCAGATGTTAGGCAGGGAATATCAGGGGTCTGACTATGCTGTAGGTCAATCTGCTAGAGCTTGCAGTGAGTGCATCACATCCCAGCTCCCAATCCCAGGGACTGCAAACTCTTACAATCGTCTTTGATTTAAAAATAGGATGCTAAACATATGCCTAAATGGAAATAACACTGATTTCTGAAGTAAATACCAGAAACGCTGGTATTTCAGCTAATTTTCTACAGCACTAGTAATTAGATTCATTTGCATCTCCAATTATTTAATAGGAAAGTTCCTTTAGTGCTCTCCAAAGAAAGTTTTGCTCAGCCAATATCATTAAAATATTTTCCATAGCTTTGATTTACTTTGCTCTAAAGTTGTGCTTTACTCTTGATAACTTTTTGAAAAAGGACACTTGAAGATAATTATGTTTAATATTTACATGGGCTTCAGTTCCAAAATCTATATCCATTTTGAAAAGTGTAAATAAAGGCAGCCTTTCAGGAATCAGCCAGATTTTGATTAAAAGCCATATATGCAAAGCCGAGACATTCTCTGCCACTCAAAGACGTTTCTGCCAACTTTTTAACGTGCTTCTGGTTTTGTCTACTCACAGATCTGTGACTTACCTTCTGGGAGGAATGGGGGGGGTCTTCCAGTGCTGCTTCCCCCTGTTGCACAAGCAGCGGGTGGGTGCCCCTTACACAGAAGCAGTCTCCCACTTGCAGGTCCTCTTCCTTCTGCCCAGCAGTGCTCTCTCAGGAGGAGTCCAGGAGGCCCGTGCTGCCATCATACTTATAAGGAGGAGAAAGAACGATGACAACAAGCTTCCCTTTTCCTCCAGAAGCTGCTGCCCCAGAGCTTTTACTGAGCTCTTCTAACTCTCCTAGCTGATGCCACAGCCTGCCTTTCTATGTCAGACCAGGAGAGACAATGCAAGGGAGAAAGCTCACAGCTGTTTTGGCAGCATTCACACAGCCCAAATAACCTTCCTCTTCTCCCCCTGGGAAATGGAGGTAGGCCAGATGGATGTGGTCCACAGGCCACCAGTTAAGTGGCCTGAGTCCTTCTTCTCTGCCGTAGCGTTAATTACCATTGGCATCTGGAGGCATCCTCCCCTACCACATGTGTTTGGCTGGTCATTTGAGCAGCTCCTGGCAGGTGCATCACAAATGCTATACACACCTTGCTTGCAGACACAGATCAGCAGTCTCTTGGAGATCATGGAGATTCCCATTCCTGCTCCTTCTTCCCAGACCCTGCAGTACTACTACTCACACATATCACAAAAGGTATTTGAAAAAATAAATTCACTTGATACATTCATGCCTCTTCTCAGCCAACTGTCCCATCCTCTCAAGGAAATCCCACTGCTTTTCTTGTTTTGCACATGCATGGAGAAGTTTTCTTTGGCAGGCAAGTGAAGGTGCCTGAATATCCTCCTTAATATAGGTAATTCCACAATAATAATATCATACAGATATTTTCAAAATAGTAGGCAAGCAGCAGGCAAACAAAAGGACTCCTAATTCCTTAGCAAAACTATCTAGAGAGCACAGACTGCTCCCCGACAGTAACCTCCAAAGTAGGCCTTCATGCAGCATGACCTTCTCAGACTCTGCCTGGCTTATCTGTTTAACATGCTTCTACGCTGGAGTTTCATCTGTGTAATCCAAGTATTAGCCAGCTTTTTCCATGACAGTTGCTTGAGCAGCCCCATACATGTTCAGGTTGGCACATTAAACCTATTTTTGCGGGACTGAAAAAAAAAATGCAAATAATGAAAAGCCAGATCATTTTGAAATGGTGCCTCAGCCTTCTTGGCAGCAAACATCTGCAGTTGCCAGGGCAAAGTGGGAATGATAAAACGTTCACTTCTAAAGTAAAAGTCATATTTTAACTGAGATTACTCTGGTGACTCTGTAGCTTCCCTGCTTCCTGTCCTAACCTAGGTGGTTATCGGATGTCAGCATCTACTTTTACCATCTTTAACACCAGCCAGCACACAGAGATCAAACTGGGGAGGCTGGGATCTCAACTTGGCCAGAAAAAAACGAGAGGTTTAGTTTTGCATTCAGTGTAAATACCATTCCTACTCTGACTGTCAATGTCTATGTTTGTTTAAATGATCCTCAGCTGCAGAGAGTTCTGAAATCTGGCTGAGAACAAGGTGGAAATAGCACTTTTCTGTGGGGGGGGAAGGGGTTGTATCCAGAGAAAGTGAAGGGAAAACAGGAACAGTGATAAATTGTGGGTGACAGCACCCCATCTGGAGGCATCTAAAGCATCAACATGATATAGATAGCTGTAAATCAAGCTCTCCCATTCCTATTTGTCTGGTTTCGTTTTATGCAACTATGCCCCACGGGGCCAATTTCAGACCCTTCCCTAAGCATTTCTGTGATGGCTTTGCCACAAAAGCTGACAAAAGCCTTCCTGCTTCAAACTGCTCTGAAGTGCAAATCGAGTCGCTCTCCTCAGACTGACGCTGAAGACTGCCAGACCCGGGGTGCAACCACAATGGAAGTCAACATAATACTTAAAATGCCACACACCACCATCATCTTAAACCAGAGGTGGCATTCAAGTACTAAGTCATTGTACGCTGGTATGTCAGAACCTGTGTTTGCAAATGATATTGTGCTAACATGGATTTATTTTTGCCTTGATTTGTATTCTTTAGTTTGCACTGCAGTGATTAAAAATAGAGGGGAAGGAGTGAAATCCCCAACACTTACACCGTTCTTCAGAAAAGCCAAGATTTCAAGTGAATTTACTTTCTTTGCATTTTTCTCCAGGTTTCTGTTTTATCTTATTGTATCCTGGACGTGACACCTGCCATAACGTGTCAGCACTTCTGCTGCCAAAACAGAAATGATTGTAAAAATAAAAATTTTCTACTTCCCTCCCTACATTTGATTTACACAGGCAGCTGTGCAAAAGCCTGATGGTGAGTTAGCAGTGACTGATGCTGCCTGCATATAAGAATACTGGATACCTTGTGTCAGGTAGCGTTAGAAAAAACAATAGTTTGAAATTATAGCTTGCATAGACATAGCGGAGTAAGAGTACGAATAGTTCCATCTTTAATCCATAGGTTTATTAGCCGTTAAATGAGCAACGTGCAATTTTACCACTATAATTCTGAAAATTAAAAGACTGAATTAGGATATATAGTCTTCCAAAAGACATTACTGCATTATATAGAAACTGTGATTTGGGCTAACGTATTTGAGCTATGTCAGTCAAGGAACATTTTATGTCTATTAAAAAGAAAAAAGAGTAACATCACTCTGATGTTACAGATTTTATCATTTAAGAAATTATAACCTCTATCCAGCGTTCCCATTCCCACATTAGCTAGCCTGCCTTAAAAGTCAGCTCAGAACAACATAAAGAGCTTTAAAGTAATGAAAATAAAAATATGTGAGACAGCTTGAAGAGCAGAACCCCAGCTTTTTTTTTTTTTTTACTGTTTGACTTTGTCACGATTTTCAGGAACTGGGCATAACCGAGAGCTACTGCTGAGGAACAAGACAGGATTGTTTCAGCAGAGAGGCCGAGCGATACAAACGCTGACCTTGCGAGCAATTGAGAGTGGCTTTTCCTCTTTCAAGAATCCGGCCTCCTTTACAAAAGCTGCTCCTTTCTACAGCGATGTCACCTTGCAAGCGCATGTCATCAAGGAAGAGGTAGCTCTCTTTGATAAAGCCGTACAGTTACATTTCTGCACAACATGCTACACAATTGCAGGTGAGGAAGCCGGTAGCGCCCAAATGATTCTTATCCACTGTTTCGGTTACATTTGCACCTTCACAGGAAGGAGAGTCATCTTGCCGGCTAATCCAGAAATGCCAAAAGCAACAGTGCTTTTTCAGTAAAAAGCAGAGCACTTCTGTAATCAGCATTTTACACTTCTGACAGTACAACAGGTCACACTGACACAGCTGAAATAAGAGCTTCTTCCCCCCCCCCACAACTGATTAACTAGAGTGCTGCCACTGATATACTGTACACAAATGTTACACATTTATATCAGAAAATAACAGAATATAACAGCAAGCAATTTAAGTAATTGTTACTAATGGTTGTTTAAAATAAGAGAATACTATTTGCACAAAAGGCTGCAAACAATACATTTTGAATGTGAGCATAATGAATTTCATGTGACAAATGATTAGTTACGCAATTCTTTTTTCCAACTAGCATAACAACTAGTATATCATGATTACACCTCCTACAGCCCTGTCACATGGAATTTATAATTCTTTGAAAATAAAATTAGTCTCCTTAATTAAAGCTAAAAGCATGGGAGCCCACCCAGAGAGAGAGAGAGAGAGAGACACACACACACAGAGACAAAAGAGCTATTTAACACTGCTGTTAATTTACAATCAGGATAAATTCGCATTTTCCATGATTTGGGGCAGTTGATTAGGTTCTGTTTTAAAAGTTGGTACCAAATGTAATAGCTTTCTTTTTAAAAAGCCCTTAATGCATTAATTAAAATTAGTCTGAAGGATTCTGCACAAAAGGTACGATGTTCTTGAGCTGGGACAAACAAAGGAAAAGTATGCCATGTCCTCAGAAGTACATTGAAAAAGATAATTCACAAGCAAGGAAGCTTCCTTATGCCTTACTGCATTTTATATACCAATGCATTTGTCATTTACTAATAGAAATACACATAAAAATTTATAGCCTTCAACTTGAATTATATTACCACCACTAATATATCAATGAAAACAACATACATTTCTCCTTGGAAAAGTAATTGCTTGCATAGCCTTCACTTTCTGTTATAGGCTGGTATTTCAGTAACCTGCAATGAACCTGCTTTGGGATAGGCAGCAGCGAAAGCAAGGTAACCCTTCGCTTTTCTGCTCGCTCCCACAGTCTCATCAAGGTTGCCCATAGCACTTGCTGCTTTCTTCCACTGCAGCCACCAAGCGGGAGGAACTGATGACCTTTTCTCCTAGAGAAAGTCTGTAGCCAGCCTTTTATCTCCCTACTTCTTGCTTTAAGAGAGCTGCTTCACACTGCAGCAAAGCCCGTACATGAACTACTGCCAAAAAGGGGCAACCCCCCCCCCCCGCCCACCGCTCTCTTCCAGCTCTGAGCGTTCCCACCACTTCTTTGCATCAGACACAGCTGTTGTGCAACTATAGCATAAATCAGGTATGGAAAACTAATTTGGAGAAAGGAAAAAAATATAAAAGGAAAAAAAAAGCTCTCATTAGATCAGTTAGCATCTCAGGAGAGCTGGGTGCAGCAGGAAACCTGAAGGGAGAGGAGCAGCATCATGCCTTTCAGCAGCAGCTCATTACTAGATTGGCTTAGCTGCAACGTGAAACTGCATCCTAAGCCTTCCCGCAAAGCTAAGGAGAAGAATAGCCATACAAGCACCTCCTCCTCAGAGACAGAGGAAGAAAGATTAAAACAGATGAGGAGGAGCCGCGGGTGTGCCAGTGGGCTCTGGTTACTTTGAGGAGCAGATACGCATTGTAATAGATTGGAGTGTAATGGATCAAGGTTGAAAAGGAGCTAGTCACAGATGGACTGGGGTGATTTTAGTGGCTTTGCAGGTGAGCTGCATGCATGAAGGGAGGTGAAAAGAAGCTTTAGGAGGAGATAGGGAGGAAAAGTTGCAGGAAAGAGAGCTAAAGAGGGAGAGTTAATTGCAAAACAACAATTCCAGTGGGATGCGCATGAAAGCAAGAGGAGAGCTGAACAGCTGAAACAAAGCAGTAGGAATCTTCTGCCCATTAGGGTACCTGGGAAGAAGCTATAGGAAAATACCAGCTAACAAGAGGTGAGCATACACACGCTCACATGAATATATGGTATGGTATTCAGACTATAATCATGCTGTAAGCTGAAGACATTTCTGGAAAAGGAGCGGAAATATCATAGCAAACTACAAGGCTCCTGGCCATCTACAGTCACACTTCTCTACGCTCCCTGTCAGCAGCAGCAGTCACAGCCCTGCAGCTACGAAGTCCCCGGGTCTCAGTGGAGCTCTGCCTTCACTTCTGCTATCATGCAAGAGAACAAGGAGACAGCAGCTCACCTTTTCCTAGAGGCCCCATTTGCCGTAGTGTCTCACTCTATGGTTGCAAGTAGGAAACTAAGGAGGAAAACCCCATGTCAGGCTTTGGGGAGGTAGCTTCTCTATCACACACCTGCAGAGCAGAAAACAGTTTTTGTGGCGGTTTTAAACTTAATGTGATATACCAAAAGCCTCAGAAGGTTATTTTCTCCTTTTAAAGAAAAATTAAAAGGAATAAAAGCCCCTCCTTCCATGCTTTACCTTTCTTAATTTACTTTGATAGAAAAGTGGAAGCTATTTGATACATCTGACATGCCAGAGATTAAAAACAGAACAAACGGAACAGGATAAAATAGGACAACAACCCTTGTTCTGGGAGATCTCATTACGCATCATAAAGCTGCAAAAAAAGCCCACAATATTTTTTAAATCCTGTTCAACACGCTAAAATTGTTCTGATCCGTCTCAACCACTACTTGATACAGTATTTTAAAAGACAACTTCTGACGTTTTACCCTTCAGCCTTGTTAAAGGCAGACTGCAGCCTAGCTAAGAGCAGGAACAGGGGAGGTATCGCAGCGCGTTCTAGCTGCGGCCGACTGCAACGAGCACTGAAAACGCTATCAAAAGAGCATTTCATTGCTTTCTGTCACAGAGCCTTCATGAGCACAGGCATTTGTCAATAAAGCTTTTTGATGACACAAGAGCTTCATAGCCCTTAGGGCTTTCCAGATGATAAAGCCACACTTAACCTAAATTTCATTTAAACTTTAGATATAAAATAATACTAAAACAATTGTAAAACTTGTGAAAGAAGCTGACTTAACAAAACCGGAGACTGTAACTTCATCTCTCCGGCTCTGCAGCGGTGTGACAGTCTGTCTCCTATGCTGCCTATCAATATGCCTTTACTCTGGGGTCTTCTGGGACATCTGATGAAAATGAAAAGAATTAGTATTTATTCACTCGCTCCTCAACCTCCAGCTCGATCCAACTGCCAACAAACAGAGCAAGACAAGTGACACATTTCACAAAATCCTTATACGATTTCAAACGAAGACCTCCATTTTATTATTCAAGATACTTATTGGGCTACATACCGCATAACCAGTAGCATGAATCTCTCAGAAGGTAATATAATAGTCAGCTAGTTTATTTCACAAATGTAGTCTTTTTTTCTACCCACAGAAATTACTTAAAATGTTTCCTTTTGAAGGGCTGAGCAAGAACAACGTGCAATTTAGCTGTGCTTAGTCACGTATCATTGCCTCTTGTCCCAAACCCCAAGCACGCAAAGAGGTAGAGTTTCTGCCCTCCTCTGAGCCGTCTACACACAGCGTGATCATCCCTCCGTGGGGCTGTGCAATTACTCATTCAAAACAAATCTATTAATCTTACTTTCCATTTTCTCCCCATGTCTAGTCATTCCTAAAAATCTGCACGCATACAACTCCCTGTCTCAACCTTCCTCTTCTGCCCCCCCTAGCATCAAAGTGCTGTGTGCCACAGTTCCCATCAGAAGGCATTTATTAACCTGCTTTCCTCTGCAGGATTTCACCACTTGCAATTGCATCTTCGTCTAGTCAACAGAGGCACTTTATCACCCTTTTGGTCTATGTCTTTTGCAGAGAACTGCTGCAAAATAGCTATGCTCAAGGGAGGGTTTTGTTTTTTTTTTTTCTTTCCCCTCTCTGTCTCAAGTTGTCCTATCTTGATTGAGTGCAGCCATCCTGTAAAACAATCAATCTGCTGTTTTCCCATGGGCCCTGCATTCGCATACAGAAGGCAAGGAGGGTGCCTTTGCAGTACCGACACTGCAGGGCACCTTGCAGGGATACGTGAGCTTCCTCGGGGCAAGTGCTGAAGGAGACAGTGCAGCTACACTGCCAGCACTTTGTGTGAACTCATGTTCTTTGGCTCTTAGCAAGGCAATGCCCTTATGCCACAAAGTACAACCTCTAATATCCTTGCTTTGCCATGGCTGCAATAACTGTAAATATTAGAAACTGTTGCAAAATCATCCAAGGCTCTTGCTTGTCCTTCTGCGCTGCTTGCCAAAGCGCCTATCGTTTCAGTGAATTCTATAAGCTAACTACACACATAAATACTTTCCCCTTGCTTTACATTTAACATCTTCAAGTTTTACCCAATCCTTTATCACCATATTAAGACAATCTCTGCCCGTTTTTCAGTTCCATCAGAAAAGCCTGCTATGCAGGTTTCTTCATAGACTTCAGTAGACTTCTACTATTTCATTTTTCTGCATTTGATCTTAGCAAAATGCCACCGAGAGAGGGGGGCCTCTCCTGTGAGGGGGAAAGGAGACTTTGTTTTGACAGGCCATTCACAATGAGAAACTCAAACTGTGTTATGAGTATATCTCAAATGTCCCTGGAACAGAAATTTAATTTACTTTTACTTTATGAGAATTTTATTTCCTGAAGAGAATTTTGATTCTGCAGATAGTGCATTTTCCACTGAAAGGCACTTCCTCGAAAATTCTCCACAAGCTTTCATATTTTTTTCATTAAAAATATACCAAAACTATTCCTTCGTCAAAACATTAAAATAGGGATGCCTAACCTATTGTCCTATTCACACCCTCTTCCCATAATTATAAAAAAAAACCTTGAAACGGGTGTCTTTTCAGTCCCATTATTTGAAGCTGATGTGAGCTTATCCCAAGGCAAAACCAATTACACCAAAATTATTCTTGCAGATGTTTGTCTAACATTCAAAGGATGCTTCCCCTCCTCAACCTCCTTCATTTGCTGAGCAGTAGGGTGCCTTTGGATCCCACTTACCTGCTTCTCTCTGCGTTTTGATGGCTAGAATCTTCATTTTTCTTTTAGCGGAAGCTGAAATTCTCACATTGGCACATGCCAATAGGAACTGGGCTTTAAATAAGACATCAAGTAGTCATAAATAAACTGCAGGAGCTGGCAGTGTTATCCTTCGGAGTTAGCTTGCTGAGAGAGAGAAGTAGGAACGTTTCTGAGTAGTCAGAGACCCTCAAGGTATGTTCTGACTCGCACGGAGGGACTCCCTGACCGCTGCTCCTCATTTTGAGAGCTTCTCTTTGCACCTTCATCTAATTTGGCAGTCCTGGGGCTCAGCCAGTTTTCAGAAGAGCAAATCATAAATCGCTGTTACTACCACCCTCAATCACCAGGAAACACAGGCATCAGGTTGAGAAACTATGTTACAGTGCTTCTTCAGATACAAGTTTATTTCGAAGTCCTTTGAACACCACATCAGATATCCTTTATGGTAACATTTGCAAGCTTCACACATTTCCTTAAAGAGTAGCAGTACTTACCCTATCCTTACTACTAACCCTGAACCACTGAACCTGTGCCTGACTTGCTTTAAGGTGCAGTTGCAGTGCTCTCATTAAAACCATTATATTTTTCTGCTAAGATTTCCAGTCATTAAAACATTCTGTGAACACGTTCTGTATTTCCCACTGCCCTTATATGAAAGGTAACAAGATAATTTTGGACTTGTATGATTTTTGAATCATCACTTCCAGAAGAGTAAACAACTGGAAACAAAATTAGAAAAGGTTCACTCTGTGGGAAGAACAGAAGAAATCAATGTAAAGAAAACGCAATGTATATTAAGAGACCCAAACAGGCTGAAGGAAAGTAGGTGTGGATAGAGAGAGGTATTAGAAAAGACGTGAAGTTTTTGAAGGTTTATATGGAAGAAGAATAAAGGAATAAAATGAAAATGGCTGCAAGTCAGAAAGAATGAAGAGAGCATGCACAGTATTTTCATTCAAATCTATTTTTGCATAAAACAGAATACTGAAAATGCAAAGCTAATAATTATGCAACCCACATTCAGCTACCGCATGTTACATACAGTGAAGGCTGACATTTTCTCAAATATTATATTCTTGTTTAATATTCCACCAACATCTTATTCAATGAACGTGGAATTGTTCTCTACCTTCTTTTGAAAAGGTAAACTCTTCAGGTGCAAATCATTTTACACAGTGAAATTCTACCTAAAATGTTGTAATACTTTTTCCTAGAAGTCTACCTGTCAGAGCAAGAAACACAGCGCCAGCTTTTAAAGAAAATGACATCATTTCTTGGGATTTAGGGACAAAGAAAACAATAAAGACTGTTAAGGCAGCACAAGACAAAGAGGTTAACTGGACGCAGATCCTGCAGGACGTGCATCAACTTAGAGCAGGTACCTGATAAAGCTGCTCTTTCTTGTGAGCACGTTGAATTTCATAAGTTCCACTGAGATCAAAATGTAGCAGGAGAAGATAGTAAACCAGATATGGGCTTGAAGACGTGATAGAGACAATGACAGGACTAACTACGTAGGCATCATCTCCTCTGCAGACATCTGCTGAATCAGGGGACTTTCAATACAAGACAACACACAGAAAATTACTGAAGAGATAAAAACCAATCACAAAGTCAAAGAAAAATACAAGCCCAAACAAAGCAAGGAAGCAGCTTGTGTTCTCCTAAGAAGCAATAAAAGACAGAAAATTATATAGCAAGGAAGAAAAGAAAGGAAGCAAATCCAGGCAAAGCAGAGACTAGGGCTGAAGAAAAGAGGAACCAGGCAGGCAGAGGCTCAAGAGGGACTGCAACGCAGAACGGTCTGCGGAAGAAGAACTAAGAAACAACCTAAAGTTATCTTCTATTTTCAGTTCTATATTATATGCCCTTACCAAAGGCACGTGTAAGGACTAAGGTCTTTTACTGACGTAATAGGTTTGGTGAAGAATAAAACCGAGTATCAGCTCTAGGAATAATTGAGCATGATAACGCTAGTAGCATTTCTTTTCCAGTTCGCATCTGAGAGACAGTAAGAACATAAACAAAAATAAAATATGCTGATAAAATATAAAAATAAGAGAGACAGAGCACAAAGACATTGAAAAATAGAGAAGAGACAAGACATCCCCAGGAAGAAATAGGTAAGCTTGAAGACTCAAGTAACTGAAATGGGATTCATTTTAGAAGTAGAGATCTAGGTCATGCACCCAGGGACTAATGAAAACTTCTATTTGAAGCTGAGGACTCACCAACAAGAGAAAGGAAAGACCTGGATGCCTCTACCTGATCACATAGGATGAGTACAAGTGGCCAGTGTGCCAGAACCGAGAAAAAAAAGTGTCGTCACAACTCTAGTATATTAAGGATATCAGTATTTCCACTTAAATTAGCACTTAAATTAGGTTCTGAGTGTCCTTTACAGGACTATCCATCTCCAGAGAGCATAGATGTGCCTCAGATTCCCATGACCAAGCCGTGATGGCTGTTGGCTATGGGGAAACTCAGCATCAAAAGCTCGTTCCACTCGTTACTCGAATAATAAAATTAACTCAATAAAAGTTTACAGCTACCTGCAAGGGGAGGAAAAAAGAAAAGAAACAAACTCAGAAAAACGTGTGCAATAAATCTTGTCAGTCGCTACACTGATTCCTCATTACTTGCTACTTCTTCAGAAAGTCTGTGGAGCTTTATGGTTCTAACTTAATACGGAAACACGTGCAGAGCGTCTGCATTTAAGTAAGGATGGTAATATTTGATTGACAGATATTTGCCTGGAAAATGTTGTTTGACATAGCCCATATCGAATGTTGTATTCCATAAACATTAAATGTGGTCATTAGAGATTACTCCGTTTCCCTGGTATCGAAACAGAAACTTTCGGTATAAATAATTTTATATATATATATATAAACATGAATACAAATTTATATACGGGGGCTTCACAGCTTTTAAGTGCTGTACTTATTTTTGTGAAATGCACACTGTGACTGTTAAAAACATTTAGATGTGAAGCTGAGACTTCACAAGTAGGTCAATTACCTTGTCTTTGTCAACTTCTTGCACTGATTCATCTTATCATCTAAAAATGACTTCAGCTATATTGTAAATATGTTCTGAAAGCCATCCTCTCTTGCTCCCACAGTGTATCCCAGGTGTTTTCCCTGTAAAATAAACCAGTCTGTTTTTTCATTTTTGCCTACAAAATCAGCTGGAATGCAGACTGAGATTTTGCCATGCTGAAATGTAATGTCTGAATTTACTATCTTAAAAGCAAGCTAATATAAAATTGAAGATGAGAGGCAGATTTGTGCATTCCAATTTATACTTATTGCAAGTGAATGCTATTTCAAAAATTCTGAAGAGCGCAAATATGTTAAAAAGAGATATTTTGGGATTGCATAGTTGCTGCTTTCATTTTAAAATGCTGTAAAAATCATTTCTTCATAGTTTCCTATTTTAAAATATCTGAATAATATTACTCCCACATTTGGTGTTTCTTATTCAAGGGAATCTGAAGCCACCAATACTGAATTTCTTACGACAAACTGAAGAAACATCCAAATGGAATAGGATTTTACGTCTTTGTGAAATTGTTCCTGGGCTAAAAGATAGCGTGCAAAACGGGGTATATCCAATTTTATTAGTACAGGTATATAAACAACAGTAGAGTGGATTACTTAACTCATGATGGCACAAAATTCTGTCAGAACAGAACATTTGTAGCAAAATTCAGCTGTCTTGATATATTTTGCTTACATTTATTTTAAAAGATTTCTCTAAAGTGTGTTTTTCCCCCAAACTTTTCCTCTGGGTTCCCCCCCAAGAATTTTCCTCGCTGTCCTCCCAGCAGCTCTTTTCTTCTGCATGGGACCAAGAAACACAGCAAGATTTCCAAAAAAGCATCTATGTGGCACGTGATTAAATTCTTTGTGAGTGATAGGGTGTTCCCTCTGGAAAAATCAGCTCTCAAGTACACGATCCCTGGCATTTTCCCCTTAAGGATAACGTTAGAAATAGGGTTTTCCTCACAACCACTTTGGGATCACGCAACCTCCGAGCATTTGTCCTGAATGGACAAGAGTCACATATTTCCTTGCCAGCTGTGCTTGGATCCAGGTGTTTCCTCTTGCTCAATGACTGTATTGTGACTGTTTGTTAATCATAACTTATATTTCCACAGCAGTGACAGGATGGGAGTAAATATCACAGCACCTGAAACAGTCGTTTTTGTATTGTTTCCCAAGAATCCCAGTCAACATGGAAGGAAGTGGAAGTTTTTAATCCAAGTTCTCATTCCTGAGCAGGAATAGGCATGGGGTTAACAGGAACAGAAAGTAATCTGATATTTATTTTATTTTAACAGCGAAATAATTAGCTAGGTCAATGACTAAGCTCTAAATAACATTACCAGACCAATGTAGTCAAGAGAAATGAATGGGCCATCTCTAAACTAAATGCCTGCTATCTGTCTAAATGTCTTTGCAAACAGTCTCCACACTGAGACGCATTGCTCTTTGGAAAATACTAAATATATTTGCCTTTTCCAACATGTATTTTTATAAATACTGAAGGAAAAGAAAACGTTATCAGCTTTCTAGTTTGAAATCTGAAGAAATAAGTTTTCTGCCATATAAGATTTAGAGAGCATTTTTGCAAATTTTTACATATGGTTTGACTTGTAGGAAAAGCCCTGTTGACACTGAGTTGTGAGGCTGGTTTCATCATAGCAGATTCCATTTGTGGGTCAATGTTGGAAAATAGAAGAGATACTGATAAATATGGCTAGAGGAAACAATGGGCATGAATCTTCTCTACTATAGCCTCTCTTAAAGGAGTTTCCAGTAAATGAGCATTATTTCCAGTATTTTCTCCAGAAGCCTAACACAACTGGAGAAATACTCAGTTGCTGTAAATTAGTTCCACTTCCCTGTTTTTACATGGATTTAAACTATCTAAAGACCTACAGGGCTGTACTTCAGCAGTAAATCTTAAATAGAGAAAGTTATTAAAAACAGCTGTTTTAAATCACTTTCATTAAAAATACCATTTTGATCCAGTATGTCTCAACTTCTTCAGAAGCATATACTAAAAAAGCCAACAACAAGAAAAAAGAAAAAAACATTTTCAAGGCTTTAAAAAGATCTGAACATTTCAATTAAAGGCTGCAGTAAAAGATTCCCTCAGGGAAGGAGGGATAAAGGATTGGAAGATTTCCTGTATGTGGGAAGTTGCATGATGTTGGGGGAAATGACTTTCCCGATTTTTTTTTTTTTTTAATTAGAGTTTTCTGGTTTATTTAGTTTTAAAGCAAAGCTGGCTAAATTTAAAAACCAATTTTACTGTAAGACCTCCATGAGCTGATTGAAGTTATCTGCCCAAATACCTTCAGTATTTTCATGTCTCTAAAAAAAGTTAAAGAAAAAGTGAATGGATACCTGAGCTATCTTCAGCATTCTTCAAGTGGGAAACAACTTTGGAAAGACATCAAAAACATACAGAAATTACTGCATTACTAACGTTAAAAGCAGCTAGGTGTACTTTCTTAGTACCATTTCTGAGCTCTTCTATTCAAATTCATGACTGACCAGGAGATCTCAGATTTTGAGGAATCTGTCTTACAACCCCCAAATTTTATCCACTCTGCTTCGAAATGCATGTGTGGAAGTTCTGATTTCTGCTTAATAGAAAGAATTAAACAATTCATACAGTGCAGCTGCACTATATTTATAAATGCAAGTTTATGTTAACTACTTACATCAGGTAATACCTGCACCAGTTTGAAAATTAAGACTGAGCCTTGGCTAAGTTTCCAAATCTTTCGACATTCAGAGGTTTTAAGAGGAAATACTCACATTCAGAAGGTCGTTATGTGCACTCAGTCATAACTCTCCCTGTTCCAAGCCACTAAGGGGTTAAGCAGCTGTGGACTGGAAGGTAACACGGTTAACACAAAGTCATACTAGACCTATCATGCCTAGCTGGTAAAGGCGGCTACATGTCCGAATCACTAATTTTCAAGTTCAGTTTAAAATGTAACATTGTGTAAAATGCAGATAAATTGTTCTATACGCAGGCATTCTGCGTGCGGGCAAACACAAACTTTTTTATGTATTTCACATGTCAAGCTTAAAAAAAAAAATCAATATGATTCAGAGCTTGAGGGAGGTGAGGGGGTGAAGGGAGCAGACAGCTTGTGTTCCCCAAGTGTCTCAAACCAGTCACCACAATGGGAGGTGACGCTATTTTTCCCAGGCCTGTAAACACAATTCGGAAGTACATTCAGATGCATCTTGAAACTCCTCACATGAACATGAAGATTATTACCTTAGACCGCCCTGCAAAATTGTTTTAACTTTGCTCCAGAGTAGACAATCAAATAAAACGTATCCTGGATCATTTTAACAGAGACAACGCATAAATAGCATCCTCTTACGTAATATAAACTTGCTGTTGTTGTTCTTGTTGAAGCAGTAAAAGTAGCAGCAGTTTCCTTATAATCTAATACCTCATCTAAACAAGAGCAGAAGACAAAACAAGTTTTGCAAACATCAGGATCTGATCTTAACCTGTAAGGACACAAAAAATAAAGGTGTGTTTTCAAAAAATATGAGAGTACCAATAGCTGAATCAGCCCTGAGAATTTTCCTGTGGGTTCCCCCCTCCTGCCATTTTTTCCTGTTTTGCTTTTTATTCAGGCATTTCTTTTTATTCACGCACGCATGGTTAGACTGATATTGTTGCACTTGTACAAACACTTATCAAGGTATTCACTTCTAAGTGCTGTGCCTAAGAGCCAGTCTTTAGTCATTGGGGATATTTAGCATCACAGTTGCAACATTTAAGGCAAGGTTACCATTTGTCACGGTGTCAGAGGACCTTCCTCCTTAACCTGGGTTGCTGAAAGCCATTTTTTGCTCACAGGGCTGGACCCGGCGGTCCCAGCTGTCAGCCAGTGCCATCATGTGGAGACACGAACCGTTACCCTCCGCACGCCTGAAATGCATTGAGGAACACGTGTCCAAAGGCCCAGTACTTTGGCTTTGCAGGTGCAGAGATCCTCAGGAACGGATCTTTTCGGCTGCCAGATCTCCCAGACTTTCCTTTATCGCTAGCCAAGACGCGAGGATCAAGTAGTACGTTCACTTAAGAACTCGTGCTTGAGGTAATGAAATCAATTAGCAAAAAAACAACTGTTCACATTAAGGGGATTGATAATAAAGATCTTCCTTAGCTATTAAGATCACCCGTAGCACCAGAGACCTGTTCAGCTAGCTGCCACGTTTTCCTCTTAGGTTAAACTACAATGCCCTTTCCTTAAATTAAGGAGTAGTCTCTTCTGCTCTAAGTGTCTGAGAAGGGAGCATCCTTCAGAGCTCACTAGGTACAACATTTTCAGTTGCTTTCTGCAAGGAAGGCAGAGACAAATAAGTCTATTTCTTGACAGACAAGATAATGCCATGCCATGAAATCAAAGCAGGACACACTGCTTTCTGTAGATGTGTTTTCCTACAAATGGGTAAATTTAATAAGGTACCCACTCGTTTCATTGCTTGAATCCAGAGTGGTGGAAGACAGCAGCAAACCGCCAAAAAACATTTTGTTGTCCTGCCTCCGTCTTTGCCTTGTAACTCACAACAGGAGCAGCTGTAAAGATGGAAGCTGATTGACTTTCCTTCCTTCCTAACAGAGAAATGAATAGATTAGCTAACTTTTATTTTTTCCCGAAGTTCAGAGGCTAAAGATTACTTCCTCAAGAAAAACAAACAAACAAAACTATTTTTTTCCTGGGGAAGAGGGGGGAGGAATGACTTCTTTTAACCCCTCAGACAGAACTGGGGGGAGATGCTGAGCTCGTTGTGGTCACTGGGCATTTAGACTTTCCTGGGCCAGGATTTCAGCCTGTGAGCGTCCCAGAGTGAAGATCCAAAGACAGATCCATGCGAAGAAATAGAAATAAATGAGTCAGTTTGTGCTTACTTCCAAAACGTCAGAAGCTGTGTGTTTCGTAAGTCCTCTACATCAACAAAAGAATAAGTTGGGATGGTCAGGTGAAAAAATCCAGGCTACAAAAATCCAGGTGAGAGTTGAATTTCCTATTAGCAAGTGTCAAAAAGACACTGCTAAGGATGAACATTTCCTGGCCCATACGTTTCCTGGCAAAGAAAAATACACATTTGGCTTTTGCATAGCAAGGCATTCTTTTAGGGAGGTCAAAACGACCTTCAAACAAGCAAGCCATCAGTATTTCTTTAAACTAGCTCCAAGATGGCTTTTCTTGTCAGAATGCATTACTGAGACCAGCAACAGCATGTACCTCTCTATTCAAGCTGATAGCCTGTGGTCTGCCTCATCGCTATGGCTCAAACATGCGATTTAAAGATATAAACCACAGAAAATGAATGGTTATGCTTCAGCAAGTGTCAGAGGAAGGTCTGAAGGCCCACGAAGCAACCACAATTGGCCACATGAGTTTGGCAAAATTTCTTTTAATTAACTAGAGAGCAAATTAGGGTAAAGTCTTTATATTAAAAAAAAAGGTACATGAATTCTGAGATTCCTACAATGCTTTCTACTTTCCCAGGACACCCCGGTACGTTCTATTAAGTTACGAAGCCTCTAAGCAGAATAAGCACTGGGATGAGAAATAGTAAGTCTACCTTTGTCTTCTCGTTGCTTCTTTCCACAGGTGTGAAAGCATTAACCTTACCTCTCATATCAGAGGTAGTCACAGAAACAGGTTATTGTCCCATTCAGCAAAGAGTCAGCCTAGTGTGACACTTTCAGGATAAGTCATTCTTGCAGTGCCCAAACACTGTGGGTGTGTCTGTGCTAGTTTGCTTTAACAGAAAAAGAAAGAAATGGAGCAAACTCAGCTTTCCTTCCAACCTGCAGAAAGTTAATTTCGTTTTGGAGCCAGTGGACCCAAGAAAGGCTGTGTTACAGTTTAACACTTTTCTATGGAGTGCTCATGGCCTTGGAGAAATTAAAAAAAAAAAGCCAAGACATTGAAATGAGAAAGGGTTCTTTTTTCCCCTCTTCATACATATATATATTTGTATAATATTATATACAAAATATTTAATATTTATTATAATTAGTTATTTTTTGTGTCTAATTAATAAAAAAAGAAACAACCCTACTTCTGCTGAGAAGTCCGTTTCTGCTCTGTTTCACAGAAGGTGCTTCGTTGAAGGGGTGTTGCTTAGCCAGCTATTGCTTCTTCCAGTGGAAGAAGCTAGCTTACGGCAGGCCAGTAGTTACCAGCTCCTCCAGGTTATGTCAGCAGCTTAGGAGGATCCTTTGTTAGAGAAGAATCAGTGAGCTGGTCTTTGGGCTCTGTATGTATTAGTAAATAAGCAGGACCAAGGAAGGGGCTGGAGCACTGCCCTACAGTACGTTTAAACATTAGCATACCTGCGGGCCTGGTTCTGGCCTGGGCCGCAATATGCTCTGTCCCACGAAGCCCAGCGCAGTTTGGGACTAGCGCGTGTGAGGCCCTATCCCAAGAGGCGACTGGGATATGACCACTCTGCTTGGGCCTAAGTGAAGCCTTGAAATATCATTTTAAGCTGAGCTTGACAAATATATGAACAAACTCGGGCAGCGTGATCACAGCTAGATACAGAGGTTGGACCCAGCGACTCCAGCGTCACTTCAGGTTACGTGTTCCTACGTTGCCACCAAGAGATGGCAATCTTCCCCGCCCCAGATTCCCAGAGAGATCCCTGACCAGCTCTCCAAGTATTAGTCCTTCTCCTACAGCCCCTGCACACCCTCCCTCCCGCTGCCTCCTGCCTCAGAGTTGTGCTATAGTTTGAGTCTGCACAGAAGGGAGTTCAGTTATTAAACTTCAGTAGAAATAAGATTAGGCAACATACACTTTTCTTCTTCTCCTAGTCTGTCCCTGAGCTGGTTTCTCCAGTCCAAAGTCACTTAAACTTTTTCACTCCTCCCCACCCCAGTCTCATTCACATTTCTTTCTCCCCCACCTTAAACTCTCCATCAAGTCAAACAACTCTGTCTGCTTGCCTGCGCTTCAGTATCAGACCTACGTTTATCCTCATTTTCTTTATTCTATACCACGTTTTCTTTATTCTATACCACTTATCACGCTGAAGCCAGTCTTTTGGCACTCCTGTCTGACGGATATGTTGCCTTGAACACTTATTTTGTCGATAATTTACTAGGCCCGGACAATGTTTTCCTCTGCTTTTTGAGCAAGCAACTGATAGACCAAGACAAGTCTGTAATGATTGCAATTTAGGCTAGTTTAAAGAAGTGGCACCGCTGAAAATAATGAGCTGGATTTGCAGGGCAGACAGTTCAAATAGTTCCCCTCCGCAATCAAATGAGAACAGCAGCGTTGCGTCCTAGAGTTCATCTCATAAGATCCCACCAGAAACAGGGATCCTCAGGCAACAAGGCTTCTTTCCAGTCCACCAGTGAATCTCTGGTGGACCACAGTCCAGACTCTGCAGAGATCTGAGATCCAAGGGAAATCAGAAATAACCCTGAAACTGTCTTTACCTCAGCACGTTCCTTTCCGTTGAGTTTTGCACCAAGCAGGGTGAAAACTAAAGATCGAGGTTCATTACCTCTGTCAGAGATGCTGTCTAAGCCGGTCAGGAAAAGCAGAACAGAATGCTGCAAAGAATGCCGATATAGCTAATATGTATTGCAATGGAGTTGGCTAGCACTTTTTTTGCAACATGTTAGCGCAACCACCACAAACACCATGACACTATTTCAACCCTAACAACATTTCTAGAACAATAGCTTTTCTTAAACTGGGTACAGTTTTCCACTATACTCTCTACGATTCTGACGTACGTAAGTTGCTGACATACACGTTCCGCAGCTCTTTTCTCAGCCTCAAGCACAAGGATTCCTTCCTTAAAGTTAAGGGAACACAAATCAACGAAACAAAGCAAATACTAACGAAATGCTTGAGGGAAGTCTCTCTCTCTCTCTCTCTCTCTCTCTCTCTCTCACATGAGCTCTTAAAAATTTTCATGCTAAAAAGGGATGACAGCAAAATGCTAAGTTCAGAATAAATATCATGCTAAAAAAGGAACACTTTACGCTAAGGGGGTTTCATAAACCAATCTGTCTTTAATCAGCAAGGATACAGAGTAAATGTGCTGACTTTCCCTTTTAATCGCTTCCTTTGCCTGATTAACTTAAAATCCAATCCAGTGCCTCTGTGCAGAGCCTAGGTATTTCAGCTGGTCTGGAATTAGGTGACAAAAGAGAGTAAGTCCTACTATCACGAACATAGAGCTGCTTTGTAGAGTCATTACACCTCAGTTTCATCAAAGAGGACAAATGCACAACAGATGCTTGTGTGAGGTTAAACAGATACTTTTAGCATAATGAAAAATGCCACAAGAGAGCTTAGTTTTAGAGGCACAAATATATCTAAATACCCCTATGCTATCAATCACAGGATCCATGTGGCATATATCTTCTTACTTTGAGGTTTTTAAATAACTAAAACATATGCTACAATTCTATTTTAAACAAATTCTGTAGTCTCTCTCAGAAAACTCCTTCTGCCAAAAATTGCATACATTTCTGCTTTGGGAAGTTAAGTGATATTCAAGCAGGGGCCAGGGACTGGACTGACAATCCTGGAATATGAGCAGCTCCTCAACTCTCAGCTTGGTCAGGCAGGGTGATTAGATATTCTCCCCACTTGATTCAGCAGGAAAAAGGAAGTATCTTTGGGGATGGTGCCAGCTGAGACGTTCTTCAGGGGAAGAATGTATTCACTTCAGGAGATTGGCGAGGTCCCTGTTTTAAAGGGCCAAGATCTAATACATATAAGCCTCTTGTAAACAACTTCAGTGATGGACCTAAGTTTGCCAAATTGCCCTTCATTCACACATTTTCTTTGTGAGCAGACTGCTCACATTTTCCATTTTTCAATTCAAAGCCAGATCACTGACACAACGTATCAAATAAACAGAGGCCAGCAATAGCACACTAACCCCAGAAATCTCCTCTCAGCTTTTGATAACGATAGCCATTTTGGATCTTGGAAATATTTGCTCTGTTCCTCCCAACCAAGTTTTCAAATAAATTACTAATACTGAGGAAAAACAACTGCTTTTTATAATGTGAACTGAAGCAAATGTGGAGCTTGTCTGCACCCACATTTGTTCCTGATTAACTCCATGTGTGGCATCAAACTCAATGGGAACACGACAGTTTCCTGAAACAGGAGCAGGAACACATAGAATTACTCAGAAATAACTACTGTCTTTTTCAGTCCGTATCCTACTCTATCCTACAATCCACATTAACATTCACTTATAGGCAAGACAATTTCTAGCAGACAACAAAGGAAACGTCTACCAAAACTGTCACCAAGAAAAGATATTTTAAAACAGAACCATGCTTTTATTAAAGTAGATACATTAGTAGCATTATGGCTAGGTTCCTATGCATTTTCACACTCCCCAACAGTTAGAGCATACTCTAAGGATATATTCAAAAATCTCGAACTCACTGTCTCAGAACAAATCCAGAACAAAATCGCAACCGTGACTGAAATCAGTAGGAAGAGCCACAGTGTTATGGAAGGAAGAGGGGCCACAGCTGGGCAGCCATGACCTGCTGGCAGGAGAAGAGCATCCATCTCATCTCAGCACTGTTCCCAGTGAGGAACTGTTGCCACTTCTCTTATCCCTGTGTTAAAACTGCAGTATTTCAAAGTGAGCAAACTGAAGCTAAATATTGCTGCTGCTGTTCTACAAGTGGAAGGTCCACCTTAGAAAGATTCTTGGCCCAAAGCAAGCACCTAAATTAGGAAACAAGGATTTCTCTATAAACCCGAGAGAGTGAATCACTCCCTGGAGAAGCTTAACCTAGATTCTTGCTTCAGATTGCTCTCTAAAGCCCTCATCTTACCGTCAGAAATAGTGGCAGCCTGATCTTCCAGCTTTGGCGAATAACTGCCTGAAGTTGGGTCATGCAAATAAACCCCTCAAACACAGAGCATAAAGCAGCTTGTTCTCCAGACTGGAGCCTTCTCCACTGTACCTGCCTCCACTCGCTCCACATGCTCTCCCTGCTTGTTTGTAGTACAGAGTAAGAATAAATTTGCTATTTCTATTAAAAAAAAAAAAAAAGGCAAATTAAGTGAAACATCAGCTAAATAGGAGTTGGCAGCCTATCTGTAGCCTAAAATTCTATTTGCCTCAATCATTTACGCTCTGCATTCATGCTCTTTCTGTATAGCTGAGTTCAGTGAGGTCTTCTTGAAAAGTACATCTTTACAAATACCAGCAACTGTTAGAGTGCTCTCAAACAAACAAAAAAACCCCCAAACCTGTGCAACAGTGCCCTGCCTATCACTTTAAGGATTATTTTAACTTTTTCTTGTGAAGTACAGAATCATTTCCTACACTGAATTTAGACACACATTTTTTTCTTGTCACTATTTTTAGAGGACTAAACTGTGGTTTTATAAAAAGGATGCCCTGTGCATTAGAACATAGTTCTGCAGGCTGCAAAGCCATGCTGTAACTTGAGACATGTTACTGATTCAACAACAAAATGAAAATATAACTCTTCCTCCCACCTTCACTTAAAAAAAATAGTTATAAGAATGATTTAGAAAAGGGTAGAATTCAGGTTGTGTCCTTATTTTTACAATAACTAAATTTGGTGGCAAGAATTTGGCTCAAAAAACGTCCAGATAAAGACCTACATGCATCTGCCCTAGAAATCCTCAGGTTTTATCTTCTCATAGTTTGCTTGACAGGCTTGAGGCCCAGGAGCCAACCACCAGCAGGAAATGAGTGAACGCAATACACGCATTCCAAAAATGAGGTTTTGAAAGGAAAGGCACTTTCTAGACTAGAACCTCCTACAGTCTCCAGTGAATGCTGTACCGCGGTGGTTACTGCGCGCACAACACTGCCCTCCTCCGTAGGCAGTCACAACTCTTCAGCTGCAAGTCTGGCTCCATCTGTGTTGTGAGCAATGGTGGTTCCTTGCTATATTTGAAGACCTCTTCAAGAAGATGACAGAAAACATCACACAGAGGGGAAAAAAACCACACCAGGAAGACCTGAAGCATTAAGTATGCATCTGTGACTGCCAGACAAGCACTTCTCACTGGTGTTAAATGCTGAATGCAAAGGTAGAGGGCAGAAAGGGCAAGCAGCATTGACGGAGCTGTTCCTCAAAGAAGAAAGACAGGGCAACACACTAGGAAAGGCAGGAGGAATCAAAGTTCCTAACAGCATCCAGGGAGAGGATGAAGGGTCTATGAGAGCAGCGGGACTTCCCTAAAACAGAAACGAGCCAAGAAAACTAGATGAAGAAGTGGAGGTGAAGTAAGGGAGTGTCAGTGCATCAGAGTAAGCTGAGAAGAAATGAATGAAGAGCTAGACTAGGATGGCTGAAATAATACAAATCAGGAGAGGAGAGTTAAAAGCCCAGCAAAATCTGTCAGAAGCACAGTCATCATTTTTTCCTGTGTTCTGCTCCTTGTTAATGATTTTTGTAGATTAAAAACTGCTTCAAAACCATCTCAAATGCAGAGAATAATACCAGTTTATACTAGTGTCCTGGTATAAAAAAGCAAAACAAAAACCCCAATAATTCCTCCCTCTCCACCTCCCCAAAAAAGAGACAACCAAAACACCCAGGAGTGCTTCACTTTGACATAGCGTAACAAGTGTGAGAAAGACAGGAGTCAGGAAGAAAGCATGTTCACATGATCACGTTCACATATATCACACGCCTTACTTTGCCTTTATTTTCACATTTTCATCAGCTGGGCTTGTAAAATAAAACCAATATCCATTCAAACCGCCTGCCCTAGGCATCAGTGAGAGCAGAACACAGCAGATGTACACCAGCGCTCCACGTCAGCAGAGATGTGCCAGGAACACGCAGCTGCACCGGCTGCAAGCTGCGACACAGGAGCTCTGGCACCTCCTGTAACCTGCCCTGCGTCCTTGGCATGGGTAACCTTACAGTGGGCAATTACCGAACTGCTTTCGCAGTAGCTCATCTCCCTTTTAGAGGGGTATACAGAAGAAAATACACAGTGATGTATTACACATCCAAAATTTAAAACGCCAACTGCTTTCAGTACAGCACCTGGTGTGTGCAACTCAACACATGATGAAAAGCAGACCTTTGAAGACTAGTCCCTGCTCAGCAGACTGCTGAGAGATGCTCTGCCTGTGGTCAGAGGAAAGTCCTAGGAACTAGACTGCTTTTGTTGTACCAAACAGTGTGAACCTCAATGCTCTTATCTGAAAAATTCATATGTAAGTACAGCCTTAGGGCAGCCATATACATAGCACTAAATGCACGCAAAGAAAGAAGGAAGTGAACGTTAAGCATTCACTCCTCGGGAACTCGCCATCTCCCAAACAAGGGTCTAGTCAAACTGGATTGCTGTTGCATGCACAAGTGACGCAGTTTGCTCAGCAAACAGCCCCACAACCCATTAGAAGAACACCCAACTTTTGAATTCTTTTAATCCAGGCTTCTCACAAAGATTACGTCTTCACTGTATGAAATAAGAGCTAAAGAAAAGCCTTGAATGTCTTATATCTCACACGGTTCTCAGACACCATGGGAATGGTTATACATAAATACGTGGACAGATACAATTTCCCCTCTGTTTGCTCTTTTTGCAAGTGCTTGTCACTGTTACCTAGGCATCTTAGCGTGTGCAAAACCATATGCTGTTTATGACTGCTTTCAAGAGACTAAAGTTTTCAGAGGATTGTTTTCCATCTGTGTCTAAATGTTTTCCCTACAACACCTACAGCATTCATGCTACGTAGAACATATGATTGTATTCTTTACCAACAAATCTTTCCCCTCACTACACAAAAATAAGTAAGCAAAAAGATAGTTCCAGTGCCTATGTGACTAACCATCCCACTCATACCAGCCTACTAACAATTTGCCAGAATTTCCACTACAAGTCACAGTTTTCCGATTAGATGCTTTGGATACCTTCATTTTAACAGAAAGCGAATTTAAAGGTAATTAGGCAACTCCACAGTTAGAAGGATGCTATGCTGGCAGGGACAGGATGCTCTGCTCAACTGCATCCTGAAAACATGTGACTGGAGAGATCTGTTCTCACAGAACAAGGTTTATTTAGTCCCTCTGTTTAATACCAGATGAATTCAGTTAGCACTAAACTGGAAGGGTGGTTTTGGTCACAGCCAATGAGTAGCCAGAGTCATTTCAGAGGCCACAAAACACTGGGCAACATAGGAAGTCTTTTCAGTTCCCCCAACTACGAGGAGCTTGCAAGCTTAAGTTTCTGTGGGTTTCATTCAACTTCTATATCTTTGGATTCAAACCCAGTATGTTTTGGTTTTGCCGCAAGTCAAAAGTCAGAACCAACTGAAAAGAAAACATTTTATTCTATTCAATGAATTACACGGAAGCAATGGTTTGGTTTTATTCAGTCTTGCAGAACTTCAAACACTATCTTATGGCCTACTGTCATTAAAAGCTGTATTATGAAACCCAGTCAAAAATCGTAAAAACGTGGGCCTACCGCACCAGCCTGCACAAACTGCTACTCTTCCACATATGTTAACTAAACACTGATTTACACTAGCCAAAAAAGTCTGGTGTTTGACTAAAACCAGTTGTGCTTTCATTCAAGAAAAATGGGAGAGGGAAAGGGCTTATGTATCAAGAGAACAGGAAAATTCTAGGTAATATAAACATGCTGCAAAGAGCGGTAACTAAAATCTGCAAAACAAATTAAATATATCACTCAAAAGTGTAACAAAAGTCTTCTGTGGACAAAATGACAAAACCTTCCCTTTCATACTGATAATACTGAAATAGTCCTACTGGTAAAGAGAGCTAAGAAAAGGGAGCACTGTTTCCTTTTGTCTCTTTTGCCTGGAACTCCTTGCACTCGTGTACAAGCATCGTACAGGCTTTGCTAGCACTGCTCCAAACGCATCAGACAATAGCTAGTCTTTATTCTGGCTCATCTACCAACCCAACACGCAAGTATACACCTTTTACCATTTCCCATGCAGCATCTGACAGTCTTCCAAAAAAATGCAGAACAGAAGCACTATGCCTAGGGCAGCCATTTCCAAACTTAATTTGGACCGTTACAGTGGCAACAGTAGAAATGGTGACAGGTGCCACGGTGAAGAACAACAGCCTTTGCCCCAGCTCCAACCTGCACGCTTCCACCTGCCGTCCTTCTTGCTCTTAGTCCTCAAAACGCAACTCCAACCCCACGCTTTCATTCATCCGTACCATTTTACTGTACCCACCACCCCCTCCTTAATTTAAGCTACGTAGCTCCTTCCGCTACATACTTCATCATTGTTTGGGTCTTCCCAGCTTCAAGGCAAAAGTACAGTTCCCACCATAGACTAATTCCTTCAAACACTAATGGGAAACGAACTCCCAGATCTACCTGAAGTCAGTCGTGAGCTTTTGTCTCTTGTTCGCACTTCAGGAGCCAGAAAGCATGAAGAAATGGGAAGCTAACTCCCAAGGTAACAGTGACTCCAGGTGGTTCTCTTACCACTAGCAATACACAAAGTAGTATGAGAACATCCCTTCACAGATTTGTGGGATTTCTGGCACTTGATTTTTCAGAGTAAAAAAAAAAAACAAAACAAACAAACCACCACACACAAAACCTTACCTCCAGTTATGATTATCACAGTCATCAATTTAAGATCACATTTTGCAATTCTGATATTCCTGAGCTGAAGGCGGCTACAACATCCAAAAGAATTAGCTCTGCAGATACAAAGACTTGCGGGTTGCATCTACATGGCAAAGAGTGCCATAACACAATGCTTACAACCTTACAAGCATGAGGATGTCCACTTTTATAAAGACTTTGAGAACTGCAGATGAAAAGAACTACGTAAAAGTGCAATTATTACATTAGCAGTAGCTCACATTACATTAAAAATAGTTACTCCTGTCCTTTCCCCTTCAGATGCTTTTTTTTGTTGTTTTTAATAGGTTTTACTAAAAATAAATTGTAGTAGTGTCCTGCATGTGCATAACTATATTCAATCACCCTGCAGCAACACGTCACACATACACAATTATTTGTGGGGTAACTGCTGTTTGCCTCTTATGGGGAGACTTTCTAGATCTGCAAGACTTCTATTTTCACCTCGTTTTGGATAGCATAGCTATCTTGAGAATCCCACTACTGGTCAAAATATAGCTGCTTTAGTGCCTGCCCTGCACTTTCCCAGGAACTCATAAGTGCAGTCACCACACATTTGCAACAGTTGTTCCTGCAATTGTGAGAATTTGATCATGAAGATGATCCCAATATACTATGGATTAATGTGTGGTCTATCATAAAAGGATAGAGAACAGCTCTCTGTATGATCCTTGCAGAAAAAAAATAAATGAGAGTTTCACCATCGCAGTTAAATGCCATTCTTTCACCATTCCAGGCATTGGGACATGCCTGTCCCAGAATGGCAAATATAGCTGATCAGAGAGTTTAATTAAGCCTGTATCTCATATCTACTCATTTTCTCACCAGGAGACAAACTTAAATATATTTTTAGCACACAAGCAGGGCAACATCTGCTCATTTTGATTACAGAGGTGAAAGAAAAAAAGTCCCACTCATCTCCTTTTAGATGAGAAAGTGTTTTCCTGCATTAGGATATAGTCCCACAGAATTCAGAGTACAATTGATTCAGCTGCACAAGATGTAAGGCATGAACTTACAGACACCCAAAAGAAAGCTTTTTCAAGAGAAAACTTCAACCTCCTGAGAATTTGACAAGGGAAGCCTGAAATAACAGTTTGACTCAGTGGTTCAATGCATTGTTCACAAAGTTAGCGCATTAGTTAATTTTAAAAGTGTGGTCTTTTTCAAACACCTACGGTTTGTTTTGATCTGCCAGAAATAGATTAAAGTGTAAGAGTCTTGATGAGTCATTACTAGCAACAGATTAAAAATAAATAAATAAATGCATGTTCACTCCCGTGAGAGAGTGTACTTTTCTAGTACTACAGGAAACATTTTTGTGGTGAAAACCAAAAAACTAGACACAGAACTTCTACTTTTCCAATGGCTGTCTTCAGTACCAAAAAAAAAATTCAGCTGATCTCTCCTCAACTATATGAAGTACTTTGCTATTACACAGGGAAGTCCATGGCTACACTCACACGTTTACACTTGTAAAATGCCGAGACAGTTGGAAATAACTTCTCAACAAAAATATATTTCTACGTTTGCTGGTAACCTTTTTAAAGCTACTTTTACTTTGATACCAGTTTATGAAAAAAAATCAATTACATTAGTTCAGAAACAGCAGCTGAGTGTTTCTGGATCTGTCATTCCTCTGCAGCACTGTGTACTCACGATTTAATTGCCATGTCATATCCTGGCTGCTTTACAAAGTCAACTAGCTGGAATATCTAAAGCTTTGACAGAATTCTGCACAATGAGATGATAAATCAAAACAATTAACATTTTTTTCCTTTTAGGAACTGTAGCTCTATACACCATTCATTTTATGCAAATAGTTTTTCCGTAATTGTATAACTATGGATGGGACAGAGCCATGAAGTCAAGGCCAAGCAGCTCCAAGGTCCAGTACGTCAAAATGTGAGTTTTTGATAGATTACAAATAACTTCAACAACTAAGTCTAAGATCCACACTGGAAAATTAATCAAGTTTGAAGGTATTTTATACTGGTTTTCAACTCTTAACAATTTTTGATGGGACACAATGTTCTAATTTTGCCATGTGTTCCAGTATGTGTTAACCGTAAGAAGAGAAAAGCCAGCTTTTAAAATTTGCTTAGTCAAACCTTATCAAAGGAGAAATGTAATCAGAAGCTGGACTCACGAGTTTTGGCTTTCATAGTGAACACTGTTTAGAGATAACATCTGATCTTTTACCTACAAACTCTACATCGTGCTACCACCAAAAAAAAAAGACACTTACAGTACTAAACTAATTTTACAAATACACTGAAAAATTTATTAAAATTCCAGATTTCACAGGTTTATACTGGTAGAAGTTCTTCAAAAACCTCCCCCTTGAAAAACACAAGCTGAAAAACCTCGCCTATGCTGTATGCAAAGGCAAACATCGAGGGCAACTTGGAAACTTCATTAAACGCATGTGTTCAATCACAATTACGCTGCCCATCTCTAGTGTGAGACTCGCATGACTCTTCTAAAACTGGCCAAAATCAGAAGACATATAAGTTATCTTTAGAAGCATTTGGGAAAGACACCATGTTCCTGTGCGCTTTCTCAGCTGCCTTTTATTTCCTGCATTCAGTGCATGGAATACCTCTTTTTAAAAGACAGGTTTTGCTGCTGTACCTTTTTAGGTCTTAGCTCTCCTCCGTTCCTAGTCGGAAATTTCTACGACTCTGCTACTTTTCTGATTTCTTTCATTCTTTTACACTTCATTCCTTTCTTTGCCCTCTTCTGCCGCTGCTCACTAGCTCAATAAATTCAGCAAGTATCTTTGTTTTAAAAAAAGAAAAAAGAGAGAGAGAGAAGACTGACATTGGACGGCATTTCTAAAAAGCTTTTGTTAGAGCAGAGCATTTTGAAAAGCATACGGGCCAGTCAGAAAAGTGGGGTTCTCATCAAGGCTTAAAGGTAATTTGTTTCTGATTTTGCAACAAAACGTTTCACCAAAATAAGTTATATTTGATGTTTCAGCAGGCCCACATATCCCACCCTCTCTCCACAGAGATTTAGAGCAAATTTTTTTTTTTTTTTTTTTTTTTTTTAAGGTAGATCTGAAGAGGGCAGTTGGGTGAAAGCTATCCAGATTAGTTTCAACAGATGGGTGGAGAGTTTTATAACCAACATCTTTTTAACAAAGTGGCTTGGTTCTGAATGGTGCTGTGACGAAAAAACTGAGGCCAGGCCAAGAACAGTAACTTTCCAATTCAGCTTAGCTGCAGCCAAAACACAACTTCAGCTGATCACAAGTAGAGGGCACTTACAATATCACCTGTTCTGCTAGAGACCTCTCAGCAGGGGCAGAAATCTCCACCAATGGGGCTGTAATATCTTTAGCCCTTACAGCTGCTTGCAAAGTCACTATCTGACTAAGATCACAGCATCAGAGCAAGAACTAGGGTAACTATACTCCCTCTAAGCCAAAAAGCGCGTCAAACAGACTACTGACTTTGAAAGTCCGGCAGAGCGCTTTTTTAAAGTGGCAAAGTGGTTTTTGCACACTTACATTTCTAGCCTTTCTCTACTGATAAGCCCTGTCACATCCTCCTTCAACATCCTCATTTGTGACGTGGTATCTAAAATTCACATACGCAATCTTAGAAAGCAAGGCCACACCAGTATATTTGTTCTAGAAAGTACTTACACACATGAAGGAGCTGGAAAGAATAAATGACCACTATTTGCTCTTACTCATGGCTGCTGTAACTTCAGTTAAATCAATCAAATTGCCACGGGGCTGAATCTGACCCTGGCACGTATTCATAGCATACGCCTCACTTCTAATGTTTGTGCAGTCCTCCGAGCCGTGTATATTCCTAGGGTAGGTTACGATAACAAGACAAAGGTGGAAAGGCAGCACAAGTAGCCGTGCTTGCGCCACCTGTACCTTAGCACAACTAAGGAGCATCAGAAGTGGTGCCAAAGGCTTTGTCACAAATTAACAAGCACTTCAAACCTCCCGAGACCCTAATTATGCCCCTGCTTTTTTCTTTCTGTACTCACCGGTACTAACAAGAATAAAGGCAGCCCATCCAAGCCCATCTCTGCTGCAACCCCACGAACACGTTGCTTCACAGATATACTCTTAACTCGTAGGCATTAGTTCCCCTTTTTGAGGACTTCACTACTGATAGGTATTTGGCTTTTTTCCAAAGGTTTCAGCTTGGACCTCTGTTGGATATCAATTATGCAGGCTACAGGAATTCCCAATAACACGGGGTTCTCTGTTTCAGTACATAACTTGATACAGAAAATACCCGAGCGACACAGAATGTCATTTTAACAGGATGCTTGTTTAAGTAGCAGTTGGGTCATTTTTCCCCTCAAGGATATTAATTAGCCTAACAAAAATGGGAACGGTTATCTTTGGCTTTTTTCTGATCCACTAGAATCTCACTTGCAAGAAGAAATAACTCACTCTTAGAGCTGGCATCACACACACACGCAAAGGAACTTCAAATTCCTCAACACTCCTGCCAGAAGGAGCTAGCTCCCATTTCCTTACAGGAATTCATTAAGCCCATAAACTGCATTTTTCAGCCTTAGAAAAAAGGACCCTGCATTTTTTCTCGCATAAGAACGAACCTTGTGAAGATTTTTTTCAGACCACTGACCCTTCTCTCATTCGCGTGTACAATTCAACCTGAATTTAGTACAGCCTTGCTAGTTACTATTTTTCATAGCAGCTACTAAAATGCTGCTGTTGTACAACCCACAAGTGGCCTAAAAGAGATACCACCTTAACCTGTACAAAGCACCTAAATGCTTAGCATGATAAGGGGGGCTGCACAAAAACAGCACAAAAGTAGCAAGTGTTACTGCTCAGTAGGATACCAGGCAGCTCTGAAGCCTGCAGGTAATCTGTGGCATTTTTAAGATTTAGCCTCAATTTAAAGGTCTGTACCTGTATGTAAAGGTCTGTTACAAGTTAACCTAACCAGGAATAATTTAGATTTATCTAAGCTACCTCTCTTTGGAACTGTAATATACTGGATTTGAACGCGCTCTAACATGCATACAGGCATATAAAGGTTTTTAGTCAGAGCATCTCAGGCAAGGTTATGAAATAGCTATTAGGCAGTGCTGAGAGGCACTGGTGCGATCACCTGTCACATTCCAGCCTCAAGGACCTAAACACACCACATGCTGGTAGCAAGCAAAATTATTGTATCATTGTAAAGATGTGCAGTAAAAGCAATCAGTGCCCCCAACACTAGAGCAGAGCATGCAGCTAAGACCACACTTTGCCTTACCTGCAGATGCAGACCCATTTCTCACAGCCTGACCTTACGCTCCGTGCTGGTTACAGTGCCGTAACTTTGGTCACAGTGAGGCAGGAGCTACAACAAAAGCAGGTCATGCCAAATTACGTGCTTTTTACAGTGTTATTTATCAGTGTGTATTTCCTGCCGAGACAACAGTATGATCCTTGAGGCAAGTATCTCCAAAACATCGTGACAGTATTGTCTCCTGAAAAAGTCCACGGTCATGGGGGGAAAAAAAAAAGTTATCAGCACTGTTTGCTAGAAAAGATAAATAATTGGCAACAGCGATTCCACATCTGCATAGCACCTCTGCCACCTTCATGTGGCTGGTCTCCCTTCTTTTTGGATGTTCCCTCACAACTGCTTTCAGCAGTCGCCCATATCCTCCGTATCCAAATGTCAGAGCTTTCCTGGATCTCCTTTCATTCCTCGTGACCCTCATATTTGAGCAAACTTACCCACTCACAAAGCAGCGGAAATGGCTTCTACAGCTAGCAATGATTGGCAGTTGAGAGCTGTCTTTACATATCCAAATATCTTTGACATCTGCTTTTCTAAGTTGATTTCAGCCTAAATTTAACATAGTGATGTCAGTGTCCTATCTGCTGAGCTTTCTCTACCAACCTGTTCACAACGCTACCCAGCAGATGGTTCAAAAGCTGAATATAATTTTAACTCGCTCCATAATTCACTCATGTCAATGTGGCTCAGACTCTGGAAAGGGCTTTCACTCAGACGGGAAGTAATTTAGAATTTAATCAGCTCGACAGAGCGTACTGCAGGCACTTTTGCTTTTCTTGACCTTTAACGGAAAAAGCTGAACTCTTGGCCATTCATACCAGAACGTTATTTTATATATACGTGAACAAACAATGCTCAGTAAAGGGAGAGAACTAATGGAAAATTATCAAATCAAGGCATTCTGATTTGCAGCTGATGACTCAGAACTACAGCAAAAGCCCTTCATAGAGCCAGAGATCTTGAATGGAGAAAGACTATCTCACTTGACCATATCATGTCCCAGCACCCAACTCCAAGGGGAAATTACAAAGAAGAATGCCAACCTCTCCTTTTGGGGCAACGAAAGTAAACTCCTATAGGAGGAGGAAAGATTAGACCCTTAAAAATTCTCCAGCGAAGGTGAGGACAGCTGTGGAGCTTGTCACAATAGTGGCCTCACAACCTGGCAGCTGGAAGGCTGGTCCACTGCAATGACATTGGCTGTTCCAGGTGCTGCCAAATCAGAAGATGACTTCTGCCTCCAGTTATCACCTGTGAAAAACAATAAAGGCCAAGCCCAGGCAAGGGAGAAGGAAAACAGAAATTCCACTTCAATTTTAATTCATGCCAGCACACAAACACCTTTTGATTATTTCACTTCCTCTTCCATCATATCATGAAAGATGCTGGGGGAAGGGGGGCAACAAAAGACAATTTCACATATTATACACTGTAAAATGAAATTACAATAAAACAAGCTGAAGAGCAAACACCCCTTTACTGAGCAATGACAAACAGAAGTCCCTGTACCACCCTTTCAGTTTATGATACAAAGAGCAGAGGTGCTCCCAAAGAGAGACCAAGACTAAGAGAGTCAGGTTCAGGGCTGGTTTTTTTCCAGACAAGACAGACGGTCAAAAAATGTGCCAAATAAGTAACCGGACCGTGTAAATGTAATTCCGATAAACACTGTATACCAGCTATATTAAAGATAAACCTTTAAAATAGGTACAATCATCTAGGAAAAACATTTATTCAACTAATTTACAGAGGAAGCCAGTTAAGGCAAAATATATTACTTGGAAATAGACAGGCTTTCACTGGGTACAAATACAAGCTGGCTTAACAGTATACGGTATATAAAAGTGTCCTTTGAAAGCATTTAAGAAAGGTAAAGGCAGAGCAATATAAGCTGAAAAGTTTTTTTTTTTTTTTAGACAAACAAAAATTTGTTCTTTGTTTTTAAAAAAGTATTTTTAGCAAAATATTCTCTCACACTTACTTCTATATTTTTGAATAAAGATTTAAGTTTGTGTGAGCATATAGGGCATTCTTAGCTATGAAAAACAGACACTAAAAAAGACCTACATGAGAAACAATGCGCCCATGACATCAAGAAAGGCATTTAAGATTTATAAATGTTTTAGAAAATCCAGGATAGCAAAGCAAGTGGTATAAACGTCACCATTTTCCACATTAACTTGCCGATACCCACAACTTGATTGAAGAAATTACATAATTCCATATAAAACATGAAGTTTGGAAATGCTGGAGTAAATTACGTTGTTGGAACTGCAATGCTGAGAACGTTTGTTGTTTATGTGGTACCTGATCTAAAACCCACTGAAGCAACTTGAAATTTATCTAGTGTTTCAATGGGAGATGAATTTCATCTCTGCTACAAAAAAAGCTATATATAAAAAGAAAAAAGATGCAGCATGGAAAATAAGAATTCAGAATTATTTGGCTCAGACTTCAACTAGCTGAGCATGAATCTGTGCTCTTCCTCAGCAGCTCACTGTTAGATGTTTTAAAAACTCCTCAGCATCAGTCCTGAGAACTTATATACAGACACCAAACCCGTCAGGTGTAAAGTACTACCTAAGCACAGGCCCCAAGAAAATATCTAACACAGAAGGTAGTCTCTCTGGATTTAAGATATAGATATCTAAGATATATATGTTTATATTACTAATACAATAGTAATAGCTAAACAATAGACCCCTTCTTTCAAAAACATACTGAGTAAATAAAAAATTAAACATCTCAGCAAATGCCTATTAAGGTGTCAAACAATAGCACATCCCATTTTACAAACTGTAATGCTATTTGTCCCAGTTATAAATATATCTGTTCTAATTTCCTCTTTCGTAAATCATATTGGAAATCACCTGCTTATTAAAAACTGGAATTGCTCATTTCCACTACCGGAAAGTACCTTCAATTCTTAAAAAGTAAAATATAGTTACAGGCAGATTACAAATCTGTGTTGTATCCACTGAGGATTAGAATACGCAGCTTTCATTTCAACTCCAGAAACAAAAACAGTATTCCTTAGTGTCATGGATCAGCCTTCCTTCAAACAGTCCTGGGTGGTAAGCGTTGTTTGTACATTCCTGCTAGAGCCTTGGCTGCACTGTAGATCATCTGTCGACGGGACATGCCAGTGAATACCACATGCCAATCAGTCCTGTTGACATTCAGTAAATTCTTCTCAAGCACTTCACCCACTGTCACCAACAGGCCTGACCATCTCAGATTGTAGTCCTGAGGAGTGAGACTCTGAGCCTGGGTAACATTTTGAGAAGAGATTATTTAAACAAAGAAATGAATAGCTTTGTTTCTATCTTCAACACTACCAAGTTTCATCAATAATCATTATCAGTGGGACTATATGAGAAATAAAAGGATATTGGAACCCAAAGTTACAACAGCCCCATAATTTGGCTAGCCAGTACTGCTTTTTGGCTTTACATGGAATTACGATCCTAGTGACATCTGAACAGTTTAGAACTGAAATACAGCACAGTTGAAGTAAAGCTGTTCTGTCATTATCAGGAAGCAGTCTTCTCTCAAAGTAGCCAACAACTGGAATCGACAGTTATACACATTCATACAATGACTCTCACCTTCCAAAGCTTTTCCAAATGCTTAAAATGTCCCAGTGAAGTAGACAAGTAACCAAGGGCAAAAAGAAAGCTGAACTTAGCAGAAGAGGAGACCAAGTTATTTGCACGAGATCACAGAGGAAGCACGTACTGAAGTGGGCAATAATTCCACAGAGGACTGAAGCTGGAAGCAGAAGGGGAACAGTGGGGGAAGCATCACTGCATTTATCTGTTCTCATGCTCATCCTAGGCATCCACCTCCGGCCGCTGTTGCGAACAATGAAGGGCTAGATGACTTTTAGCCTCGTTAAAGATTGCTCTTAGTGTTACTTAGCTCTTCATAGCAATACATAACGGGCCAAATTCTTCATACAGATTTTGACAAAGACCCGAGTTAGTCTCTTTCCATTGTACATATGGCAGATAAAGGCTAATAGTGTGTTCCAGCCTTGCTAAAGGCTACTGTCTTGCAGCAATAACAGCATATAGGTTTGTCTGAACACACATCCTACTGTAATACTGAAATGCTTTGTTGTTAACAAGATGTACATGTACATAAAAGGTGGACTTCCTAAGCAAGAGGTGAGGAAATTCAACATTTCTCCTGACCACTCAGAATGGATGGGCAGTAAGAAGTAGATGACAGAGTGTCTCAAACTGCAAGAGGGAAGTGAATATGATTTATTATTCCCCATTATGATCCACAATTACACTTAACTTCACGGATGAATTTTTTTTTCCAGCTAGAAATCAAGTAAACTTCAAAACAGAAAAACCTCGTAGCAATTTCTCATCAAAGTTGCAATCTCTAGCTCCGGAAAGATGGCACCAGGTGTCTTACCAGAAACAGTTCTCAAAATAAGCCCTCAAATACATCCTTTTACTGCCTCAAAGCAGACAATATTTAAGAGTTATGAACAGCCACGAGTCCCACATTATGTGCTTAGAAAACTTTATGCTACTGGGAAAGGCACATCATCTCCACATTTACTGTGTTTAGTCACTACAGCATTATCAGGTGACACTGTTTCAGTACAAGTCTCAAAATCATCACTCAGATTTCATCTGAATACAGCCCAGCTTCACTATGCCTTCTTTGAATATCTGATGCAGAAAAACCTGCATTACTTTGGAGAGGATGTAACAAAAGGCATATTGTTGTATTAACCCATCAACAAAAAAACATTACCTGCTCTATGCAGATGGTTTTACCATTATTTCCATTACATAAAGCAACAAAACATGTAGCTAGCAAGAATCTCCACAAACATAATTGCTTTTTGTCTGCAATATAAAAGACTTGATATAGACTTAGTAAGACTTAATTACGTAGTAATCTGGATTTTAATTAAAGATATTGGACTGGATTTAGAGAAAAGCATGTTTCTTGCATGTACCTAGGAGAAACGTACTGTGATTCTCGAAGAGACAGAGAGGGAATGAAGATAACTGGTGCACATACATGACCAAGAGCATGACCAAGAGCATGACCACTATATAATTCACCATCTCATTACGCATAGATCAACTGAAACATCTAACAGCAAGACTAGGGAAAAACTAGCTCTGAAGATTAAAAAAAAAAAAAAAAAAGCTAATTCTCACTGTTGATGTATATGCAAGGACAGTCGTCTTCAGGTAAGAGAGCAGAATTAGATTGAATTCAGGTTTCAAGATTTACAGTTCCACTGAATCCATGTTATACACCAAGTTATATTTGATAAGTTGCATATAAGTTAAAACAAGAACGCTTTCTGCTATTACACGATAAACACCACTTTTCAAAGTTTTGAGGTATGTTTACCTGACAGAAAAATATGATCAAAGTCAACTGTAATCAAGAGTTAACTCTGGGTTTTAAATAACAAAATGGAGTATAGCATGTGAAACCAAAAAAAATTAGAGACAGCTATTATACTCAGCGTTAAGATATATAGAGAGATTAGTTCACATAAAAAATTGTCACCATCTCTGTGGAGCACTGAAGTAGCAAATTCACATTGCTATCCTTATTTTTAGGTGGATTGGCCAATGGCTCTCAAAAAGTTGTATCTGCTTAATTATTTTTTGCTGTAGCTTTGTATCTTTTCTACAGTCTTTTTGAGAGCGTTCTGGAAGGCAGAGCAATATTTCCCCTTTTGCCACTGATCAGCTTTTCAAAGCTGTAAGAGCTCTGAAAAATAAAAACTAAAAGCAATCCCTCAGATATTCACTCTATTAGAATTGATATTAAAAAAGTAAAACAATTACTATTTGTTTTCTCAAAACAACCCCCTGAGAAACAAACCCTACACAGTTTTGTTTTGCAATTCTTCACAGAAACACGTATTTAAAAAGAGATTTCAGACCAGAGTTAACTGATGCATGACTCTCATTTGCTGTCAGGCAACATGCAGCGGCTGGACTTGGGGGCCGTTCCCAGGGGACGGCCAAAGAAATCTTAACAATCTCACAAAAAACTTCCACCAGCTATATTTAAGAAGTGCACAGTATTGCGTTATTTTCAATAGGATGAACCACAATATTTCCAAGAGTTCAATCTTTCTGTTTCAGAAACTCTAAATCTTTGTCAAAATAGCACAAGCAGAAGAGGAAGTCTGCTTTGCCTTTTAGATGAGAGTCCACATGCTCATGCTGGAATAAAACTCACACAGATTTGGAGAAAATGCATCTGCTATTTATTAGAAGTGAGTTTTAGGGTCACTAACAAACACAGTATGCTATCAGTTTGCTGCTAAGTAACACCACAAACACCTAGGTTTTATGAGCATTATTAAAATTTGAGTGATGAGATCTCTATTTATAAAATTGTGCCTAAGTGCAAGGTAAACTTACTTCACTGAATGGCTAATACATACACGTGCACACACTTCACTTGTACATAGCTTTGTTGACCTCAGCTGAAACTCAAGACATATGTAAAGTCAGTCAAGGAAAGGAAAACAAGCCTCCGCTTGGGTAAGAGTGCTTTCTGCACTTAGTGCACTTGGTTAAGGCATTACTTAAGCTGCAAAGATTTCTTCATCTGAGAGAGAATATTCTTATTTTATCTGTTTCAATATTTGTGAGGGCTTTTTCTGAACCACTGAAATGGACCGATGGAAGTGTTACATTGATTAAAATAACATTCCCCTTTTGAGGGAATTGTTTTCTGGTTAATAGAAAAGTAAAACTAGTGCTTCCCAGTGTAATGCTTTGCAGAATGAGAATCCTGACCAACAAAATAAATAAATAAATAAATCACTTTGCCATGAATGCCTAAAGATTTTTAATTAATGCAAAAACATGACTTAAAAGTCAGTACAGAACCTATTATGCATAATCTAACCCAAGTGTCTGCATTAGGATACTGCAAGTGAAGTAGGCTGCATTTAGATTCAAAGCTTCCTTCCCTCTACCCTCTATTTAAAATCTGTAGCAAGATTAAAGCTACAGCCTAGAGTGCTAATACATTCTTCTAAATCTGTGCATGTCTGTTACAACTTGGAGGCTGCCATCCTTCCCAGTAAGGCAAGGAAAATGACGAGAAAATATAACGAATCAGCAGTAACCTGAAAACCACACTTTAATAATTTCTTTCAAACTTTTTTTTTTTAAATAGAGTAATTGTGTTTCTTATGCACACTCTAGAGCACGATAAAAGTTGGCTTTTAGCAGTAGTAATTCAAATTTAAGACCAGCATTTATATCCATTATGAAATCATGTTTTCAAACTACCATGCACCTACATCTTCCCAGGCTATTTTTCATATTTTCAATTTTAAAAGTTAAAAAAATTACCATAATGATGGTTTTCTTGAGAAAGTGGTAGATAACAGTTAAAAGCAGTTAATAACTGCCTTTCATAGTTACAGTTAGGTAGTTTTTAATCCTCTTTTCATAAAATAAAAATTCAGATGGAGCACCAGGTGCATCACCAACAAGAACTGGTATCACAAATGAAATTAAAACCTAAGTCTGAGGCCCCAGCTGGTAATCCTGGGTTGGTAAGAAATCAAAAAAACTCACCTGCTGAACATACTGTAAAGGCACTGGCGTTGCTTGGGTAAAAGCCTCCAGACGTATTCCATGAACCGGATCCTCAATAATCAGACATCCTATGTCAAACCACCTGCAAAGACATGCAAGTTACTGTACTGCTGAGCAGCGCCGAGTATTACCCAACTGAAGAACAGCACGTTAAAAGCTGAATTCTGACTCGCTCATTTTACAAAACTTCGGTAGGAACTCCACACAAATATAGATACATGCAATAATGAGTTTCATCAACATGTTCTGATACTTTGTCAACTAACGTACAAGAATATTGTAACATACATGTAATTTATTTAAAATACATGAAACTTGCAGATCACAAGGAAACAAAGGAAGCTGGTGGGGATGCGTACAGATAAATTCTTTCAGACATTTATTACGCTGCAGTTTTCATGCAATCTTCGTAAGAGTATGTATTTCTTGTTAAGATAACTTCTAACTATCAAAAAACCCTATTTTTCATTCATGTTTTATATTCAGAAGACATTATTGGTATGCCTAACCTTATAACAATCATTTAAATGGTCTATTTAGAGAAACAGTTCTGCATCTTTCAGAAAAAGATATTCCAGTAAACTACTGAAACAGTATCTGAAATGTTTCCCTGCCTAGCTTGCCAAAACTTCAAATCATTTCTCCCTAATAACAAACACTGACTTGATCCAAACAAAATCAAGGCTAATGCATCGTCATTAACTCATTTTATTCAATTCCCACAACAGAGTGTTACAGGTAAGTCACCACAGGAGTATTTTCTCCAGGGAAAGCACAGGCGCAAACGCAAGGCCAGGAATCATTATATAAGATTTAGAAAGGAAAATATTATCACAGTTGTTATTCTATACATATTATATATGTGTGTACACATAAATGGTATTTTATTCTTTAAACTGCAGGAAGCTGGATGCTGCTATGATGAAAAGAAGAAGGAAGACTCCAGCTTTAATAAACAATTGGCTGGGTCACCTTAGTTTCACATCAGAGTAAGTGCTCAGCAGAGTCAGAGAGGAAGAATATTTACTTGCATCTTTGTAGGGAACAGAGCACTGCAGTGCTCTATGATAGACTACTCTCGCATGCAACTAAAAAACTGCTGAGAAAGTGTCATGGTTAAGGATAACTTGCTCTGAATTAATAAAGCAATTTGAGTCTAAAAGGAAACATACACATAAAAGACTTTTCAACCTTCTCTGCAAATAGTATTTGGAGTATGAAATTGGAAGGGGAAGTAATGTCCTTCAGATAGCTGAGGCATAACTGAAAAATTTGGCCACGAGCAGTGACTGATGGGTTAAGCGTTAGGCAATTGACCTCTTAGGACTGGTGGGTGGTTACCTGGAAACTCCTTTTTCCATTAGAAGTCTGTAAGTACAGTCAAGCATATCAGTAACACACACATTGGATGCCTCATGTTAAAACTATGATAGCCCAATACCCGTTTCAGAACCACTATTAATTACTCGCTAGCACCATGACCTATCATTTCACTGCAGAAGTAAAGAGTCAGAAATACTTTACGTGTTTTTCATAACACCATGCAAAAAAAAAAAAATCTTTCAGTCCCTGCTGTTGTATAAAAATTAAAGCATGCATTAAGTTATTCTTTGTTTCTATTGTAATTAGTATCAAAGTTAAGGATATTTTGGGGTCTGAAACATGTGGAGAGAAGAACTAGCACTCCTTCCAATAAGACTGAAGTCCTGGGTCTGCTCCTCCATTTTGAATACTTTAGACAACATTTTCAGATTTAGGATCAAGTAAATTCAAAGGAGGAGAACAGTAACTATTTTGAAACACAGATCTTGTCATAGTTACTCCTTTGTGGAGATATGACAAAACACCTAAATCAGACTGGAACATGGAAATGAACACTAAACAGAAAAGTTAAAACACTTCCTAATTCCGTTTACTTTAGGAAAATCCATCATCCATCTTCCACTGAGGATACTAAATGGACTTTTAAAAATTGAGCAAAAGCAGAGCAAACGTCAAAAAAGCCAGCAAAAATGCAAAGATTAAAAACGTTACTTAATAATATTATTTTGGTCTTTTAAAGAAATAGCATTAAGAAAAACATAACATTGTCCTTAAAGCTTTGGAAATTGATTAAAAAAATTAAAGAACTACCTGTCAAAAAACACATTAAGAAATCAAGTTATATCATGCTATTTGAAAAAAAAAAAAATTATGTCTGTGCAAGAAAAATGAAAAAAAAAGTACATACTTGGTGAAAGGCAAATAGATCATACATTATCTGAGAAAATCATATTACTACAAATGCCAGAACATCTCTCAACATACTTTGTGACCTGAACACAATTTGAGAGAGTAAAAAGTGCATTTCTAGCCGACTTCCAATTTTCACAAGTTCTTACTTTTGTCAGTTCAGTACAACTTCATCACGTTTTCAGATTGTGCATCTTGATAAACCTGTTAAACTGTCAAGACTCTCTGGACAGAGAGCTGAACACCACCACCAAAATCAAGTCTGCCAAAGCAATACTGCAAACAGACTGCTTCTTTCATTTCTTCTGCCCAAAGTGATACTACTAACACCTCTTTACAGGCCCTTGAGCCAATAATCCTTCTCCTTCCCTCCTAGGAAAATATTTAAGGTTCTCACTTGTCTGGAAGCAATTCCTCAATGAAGCTTTCTACAGATACTGCAGGCTGTTTTTCATGTATTACTCCTGTTCGACGCAAGCTGTCTATCCTTTCTTGGGCTCCCTAAATGATAAAATAAGCTGTTAGACAACATTCTCTTTGAAATCCAGCCTAGCACAATACTTACAGAAGAATAAACAGAACTCTAGAAGAATGTATTTTTCAAGTTAAGTAGAACATATATATTAGAGATTTGTAAAAAATGACTCTTATTTTGAAGTAAAATAAAGTATGAAAACCCAGCTCATTCTGGAATTCCCAACACTAAAAAAACTATGATAAAAACCAATTAAATATTTCTAGCATGTTATTTTTTCCATGAAAGAGACAGACTAGTATGCAAAGAATTCCCAATCTGTAACTGTACCAAGTTTCACTATCAGTTAAAGTGTCCGGATATATTGCTGTTACTCACATAGACATTCTTACAGTTTCAGATTTGGCTGTTTTCAACCCTTTACAATGCAACGGCTTTGGATGAACTTTGCAACACCAGAGGACAGAATCTCTTTGTCCCTCCAAGTAAAGCTTTACGAATAATTCACCCCAAACCTGTTATCATCTGAAGTTATAATAGCAATACTACTACCACACTGAAGTGGTCAAACTGGTAAGAAACGCATATATTATTTCCTTTTCCCAATATAAAATTGTATCAGCTAATACATTACCATAAGGATAGGTTTAACTCTATGAACACTGCCCCACCTGTTAGGGGAAAACACTTCCTTCCTAAGGTATAAGTGAATTGCTCGCATTTAAGAATCGGGATACTAAGTTTCTTTGCACGTTTTTCTGGGTATTGGCCAGGAGGTGGTGGCACTTAAGTACACCCAAGGAACATGGACATTTTTAAAGTCTTGTGAAACGGTCTTTGCTGACCTCTGCTCTAGGCTAGCTAGCACAGCTGTTTGTGCAGTTGTGCAGCAAGTTCCTACTTTTCAGGGTTAGGCCAGTTCCATAACCCACTTCACCCATTCAGTTCCACAACCAGCAGCGCCAGTAGACTGCAAAAGGCAACAAGAGGTAGGAACAAGCAGTCAGAAAACATAAGAGACTTCAGCTTTGCCACTGGAGAGACACCGTTTGAATCACTGTTCGATACGCTTGTTCCTGAGTAAGGCCTCACCTGGAGGAAGCAAAACTCAGCGCACAGAATCAGATCTCAGAAACTACAGAACTGTGCATGCATCCTAACAGTTCCCCTCCCCTTCCTCTGTATATCTGTTTCTGAACCTATTAATTTTGAAAATCTGCCACTACAGTAAAATACATTTGTTTTTCCCTATCCCCTCACACATTTCTAAAGGAAAAAAAAGAAAATCAGGGTGACACAGGTATTCAATTCCCATTAAACATTTCATAAAACACAGACACTCATCTACTTTCTCAGGGCCAGTTCATATCCTGATATTATAAATTGGCCATACCTTCACTAAATTGCATAGTCCCTGGTATATATTACAAACTGGTAATATAGATCTGTTTCGAAAGACCCTTGTGACAAGCGTTGACCAAACAATCTTAGGTCTACAGAATTAGTGGGGAGACAATAAAAACCTCAGCGTCTCAAGTTTCTAATATTCCCAACACGCTGCACTGGCAATAGATTGACAGAAGTCTAATATACTTTGAAACCACAGTATTATGACAAAATATGCTAAATGAAGTGGCAATCAATGACAGTACAAAAAAATTGCATGTTTCTACTCTTCATTTGCTGTGAATGAGTTTACAGCAAGAAATAAGCCCTTCCAAAAAGCAGTTTCAAAGAGATCCAGTGATCCAAATGGCACAAAAAGGAAACATTTGCTAACACTATAAAAAGATTTTCCTTTTACGGAAAATATGATTCCTCCGGGCGAACTTTTCCGCACTCTCTCTCTCTGCATTGGAGGCAATCTCCTTTCAATGCCTTTAGCGTTGCTATATATCTACTTACTTTTAATCCAGCGGCATAGCCCACAGGCTGTGGTGCAATGTTAGACTGTGCAGCCTCTCCAGTAACAACAGCCATTCCAAAGACTTCTTGAAAGGCATCTCTAATTGCTGCGACTTTTACTTCTTTATTAGAAGTAACCACTATGTCTAGTTCTCCCCCAGTTCCTGTAAAAAAAAAAAAAATATATATATATATATACACATAAACTAGAATGGTTATTACATTATTACTATAATATAATAATATATTAATGTTAATATATACATTAATGTTAATATATTATTATTACATTATACAAACATACACACACAACCCCTCACACTGCAGTTATAAAGCTAGTTCAAATACTTTCTATATCTTAAAGTACGCTTCAGCTGGTCTCTTTCTCGTGTACTATACGAAACTTACTTCACGAAGCAGAAGTAACTGAAGTTAGCTAGTCACTTAACTTTTACTTCCTAAGTGATCTATATACATTGAAAGAAAGACAACGGGAACTGGTTGTTCAGCATTCTGGAGAGGAAAAAAAAAGCCCAACCACTGATTTGAAAAGACAACTCATGGATTCAGGAAATAATTCTTGCATCCATTTCTGAAGGGTTCTGTTTTCATTCTCTGGAGAGTGGTAAGGCGTGTGGGTAATACCGAAACTCTTCCTTATGACAGGGACCAAGAACACAGATTTATTTCACAGAAGACCATAAACTGTCAAATTGAAAGCCTCAAAAGAAAGGCTCATATCGTCTAGTTGTCCTTGGACTGTGAATTCTGTATCATTTCATTGCTTTTCTGTTTCTCTAAATATTCCACAACTTTGTACTTTTTTAATGATACGGAATAAAAAAAATTGACAGTATTCCCAAACATATTAAACCATAAAGAGGGAAGAGTTTTTATTAAGTTTTGTTTAACCATAAAACAAAACTGCTCATAAATAAAGAGAAATCTAGAACTACTCCAGAAGACTCATGAACTCAATTGTAAAGCACATCCGTGTTTATTATAATTGAATCATTTTTACTGTCAAATTGAACTTGTTTTATCCAAAAATCTTGGAAAACTTCAGATATAAACTCTGATTGTCCTTGCTGTGACAAACCACTTCAGAACAGCTTAAACATTTTTCAGACATGGAATATGTCACCACAGAAAAGTTCTGTGAGCAGACTGCATCAGCAAGTTTAAAGGAATCAGACAAATTCATGGACAAGTTCAAAAACAAGCACTAAAAGTAACAGGTAGGGACATACCCTTTACCATCCTCTGCCCAATTACTGCGGATGATGGAGGAGCGCAAGGGGAACAGACTGCCAAAGTCACCAGATTGACCAGCATTTCCTAAATAGCATCTCCTGCTGCTGGAGACAGGACACTGCGCTAGAACCACCACTGGTCTCACCCAATAGGGCATGTCTTATGTTCTCACAATGCATTTGATACTGCTTAAACCGTGAAATCAACATTTTGACAGAAGTAGCAGACCAGTAAAGCATCAGTCTTTTAACCTGTTATTTCTCAAGCTCTCTAACTGTACAAAGACAAGTTAGGCTACATCTTAAAGAGAAAAAAAGGACAAAAGACACCAGCGGTTTTGCTTCTAAACATTAACATTCCACCTAGGTACACCTGCTGATGAAGTCTGCAGTATTTATCCCAATCTAAGAAAGATTCCCATGTTGGTAGTAATAAGCCTGAACCTTACATTTAAAAAAAAAAAAAAAAAAAAGCTCATATTATTCAGCACATCTCAATTTCAGGAAATATCATATTTTTATTAAGAATCACCAGAGGCATGACAGAACATTAATAAAGGATGTTTTGTGCAGGGTTTTTTTTTTTTTTTAGGTTTTTAAATATCAGTTGCTGTGCTGCATGGAATTGCATGTACACATCACTGAACTTTGGATGATTATTTTAAACACTGTGAAGCAAGGGGACAAAAAAAATTACAGAAATTAATGCAAGTACCTCTTTTCACTGATTCCTTCATAGTAAAACCAAGATAATGAACATAAGTAAATAAGTGCTTAAAGTTGACCAAAGTTTTTTCTGAAGTTAGCCTTGTTTGAGTGCCTAGGGTAGAAACTGTTAAGAACTTTTAGAGTAACTAACTCGTAATATACATAAGAACAGTAACTCCATCCCTACTTTGTGTTCTGCACTAGCAGAACATAATCTACCTTCTTCTGAATTGAGGATCATGACATATCAAAAGTATGTCTTCACTCATCACAGGCACCACAGAAGAGGAATGAAGGTATTACATGCACAAAAAATAATTTCTGACTGGATCTGTCAAGCACTATGCTAATACAAAAATATTAAAATCTAAAATATATGAATCAGATAGAGGTGCCACATCAAGTTACGCTCCGTTTCCTGAGCCTGGGATTTCATTACACCTTACATACACTGTAACTTGAAATGACAGCTCCACATATAATTTAACATTCACTGTCTCCTTTCGTTATAAAGGCACTGATTTTCACGTGGTAACGAACCATTTTTTGTGCAAATCAAAGTTTTCCAATCCGGCTGCCTGCCTCAGACTGAAATCCTCACAATGTGAGAGAGAGAGAAAAGTTCAGCTGTTTCCAGGAAAGAGATTTCAGAAGTAATATTTGCTCACATTACAAATTTCTTGCAATCACCTCATCGAGAGGTTCCGGTGCTTCCAGGCTTTGGTGTTACGAATCTGAAATTTATTCGGAATTGCAGCAACGGAGAGAAAGACGAAAGAAGCAGAGTCATTTGCTGTACAGGACATGACTCTTGTTGATCCCAGAAATGTTTTTTGGCAGGAAGTGAACACTAAGTTTACAAATCTCTGCCCTACTCCCACAACCTGCAACTAAAAACTAAACGCAGTATACTAACAGTCAAGATGTATATAGCAGCTTTCATTTTCAACATGACTTGAGAAAACTTTCAGTAACAGTAAGTGAATTATATGGTTATCTGAATCCTACAAGCAAAGCATTTTATTAAAGACTTCCTACTTTAGGTAATGCTATCCTTTCTGATGAATACTGCGTCAAACGACCCAAAGATCTCTCCTCGGATCGCTAAAAATCCTACCTTAAAAAGGGCCTGTTAAGGCAAACGTTAACTACGGTTCCCTGAACTGTGCATAATCAACATTTACTGCAGCTTTGCATTGTCCCCAGCTCCTCCTCTCAGCAAATACTTTTGTTTCAGTTGTTGGCTGGCCTTCTCAGTGATTTCATATCCCACTATCTCTCCATTAGTGAGCTGCTGGGATGTTTTCACTTAAATTTAAGACCATTAACTACTAGTCAGTAATTAAGCCATCTTCCCCTTTTATTTCACATATTGTCTGCTGCATTAGTACAATAGCGCAGCCACATGGTTAGCTAGATCACAGAACAGGTCCAGCTCAAAAACTGCCCAGGAAAACAAAAAACAATTAAAAAATGTTGTAGTTACTTCTCAGCCAAATCAGTTTCCTGATCTGCTTCACTTACATCCGGACAAAAGGCTTTACCGGCACAACTAAGAAGGAGGACTGACTGCTTATGCCAGTACTACAGGGTAGGGAGCCACTCTGGTCAAATTATGCCTTTACTTTCATGTATTAATGAGGTAGCAACCTCAGATCACTTCTAAAGTGGCATATAATATATTCTAACCACTCAAAAAATGTATTGAATACCACAAAGTTTCTGCCTCTCAGAAATTGTCAAGCTGTAATGGAAATGCAGTGCTTTTCCTTCCAGGCTCAACGCTCCGTAATGCTTCAGAGTTCATCACGCTGTTTTAAAGTTTAAACTATCCTGTTAACTGAAGCAGGAACTATTTTAGACCTGCCAGACTTCCTAAAAATATTATAAATACTTTTGGACTAGAAAAATGGAGCAGCTGCAAGACAGACGGAAGCCTCAAAAGCAAGGTAAATACTTCTGCCCTATGCCTCTCTGAGCCTGTCTACTGCCTTTTGGATTCTTTTAATCTTAATATGGTGACCTACACAGCAGTCAAGTATGCCATCTGACAGGATTCATATGGATGGTATATTCTGAAGTTAACTTTGTAAGAAGACTACAAGCTCAAACAGAGAAACAGCAGGAAAAAGATAAGCGTATGGAACTCAGAGACAAGATCTTCTCATTGTTTTTTTCTTTAGAATTTCCTCATTTTTCACAAGTTACACTTAAGGGGTAAAACTGCGCAACTGCCTGAATTGCAGTGAAACACAGAAATCAAATGAACCTTAAAAGACGGTGAAAGAGCAGTGAGCCTCTACCAGAGCGAGCGATGCGTTGGATAACACACTTGAGAAATCAATACAATACTGTGAATATGAATCAAGACACCACATACGCAAGTGTACAAGTACTGTGGCCTATTTATCATTTACTATTACTTCAGCCTATTTGTGAATTAAACTTGCTACTCAATGGTTTGTCACAAATACTTACTGATATATGGAGCCATGCCAGGATCCAGTGTTGTGATCATGGTTTCTACTGAATGTTTGGTTTTATCAAGAACAGACTTCACCATGGGATTCCCAGCTACACCCTAAATTTAACAAACAGATTTGCATATTTAGTCTTCCGCATTTTCCCCAGAACCTGAAAATATTACCACTACAAAAAACAAAACAAAAAAAACAAAAAAACCCCACCCCCCATCCTTCAAATATCAAGCTGCTTTGTGTTTTCCTCACCACACGTACACTCTGTAGCACCTACGGTATGGCACTCCTCAGCATAAGTGTTCCAGCCGGTGATTATCACTGTATAACTCTTGATTTGCAACATATAGTTCAAACATCATCTTTGTTATCTTCTACATTAACATATTACTTAAAGGACTTACAAAAAAACATCCCAGTCAGTGGTAACAGGCCACACACTTGATTTAGTCATATTCTGGGACCAGAAGCCTGAAGCATAAAGTTGTAGGTCCCCAATACTAACTATAGGTATCATCAGACTAAGAGGCTGGATTTAGACCGTGCTAACTTGAGTTGAAGAGTCTCTTTTCTAACCTTTTTAAAGACAATAGGAACTATTTTTGAATGGTCCATTATTAGCAAATATTTCTGGAGCAACAGAGCTGAAAGTTCTTAATTTATAAATAGATTCTAAACAATACTGGAAACATGTTATACCCTCTCCAGCCAAATTGTAGGTGGAGCTGCTGATAGATCTAAAAGTTTATTAAATATGAATACAAATACTGTCCTGTGTCTTGCAAATCCTAATGAATGTCTGTATCGCTTCACAACAATTTACATAACTCAGATAAGATCAAGAGGTGAAAGAAGAAAGACACCAACACTGAATCACTGAGAGATAAGGCACTGGAAACTATTTTAGAGAAACCTTTTACATAATTTCTTTAGTAAACAGACTGCTTTAAATCTAATATTAAAACTGCATATGCTTATATTTGCTTCACTAAAGGGCAAACATTACAAAGGAGAGCACTGTACGTGTACATTTTCTGTAAAGTGCTTGCTTAGTATTTCAGAGAACTGCAGAATTAGGAGAAGTCATTTCGAGATAATTAAAATTGCTGCAAAGCTTTTCCCCCCTTTAAGTAAGAATGTTTTCTATTTCTTTATTGCAAGGTTAGCAAACAAAAAAACCCCAAATTCCTAAAACGAGTGAGATATTGTATAGCTAGTAATAAGGATTATCATATTTCATGCCACACATTGAAATATTTTGCCACTGGGTTCAGGTATTCTCACCATTGTGCAGAGCACTAAGCTGGAGTGCACAATTTGGTAAAGAAAACTAAACAATTACTAACCCTAGCATAATTACACTTTCTCAAGCCAGATCCCACCACAGGCTAAAAACTTTAATATGCAAGTTACTCAGTGAGGACTTCAGGATGAAGTTCTGCACTGACTACTAGTTGGTCTCCCAGATTCCGCATGATCTTTGGAAGATGCAGCACCTGGTACGTGCTCATTATACACATCAAGAATGAGATAGCTTCAGTGTAGTTAACTCCTCATTCTCCCACCTTGGAAATTCTCAAAGAGAGGCCAGTGAACACTCTAAAGATAGGATGTTTAACACTTAAACTCAAAATTTGGTTTTTAGTACTGATGTCAAAGACGTGCACTTTCTCCAAGACTAAAGACAAGATATCTTTTGAATCTTACTGGTGTTTAGGCAACAGTAACGTGGACAAGATTGACTTGTCAGCTAATTTGTAATGGTGAGCACTAGTACTTTCAACAGGGCAACAGAATCATGTTACATGAAAAATGTTCTCTTGCAGAATGTCACCATTCATGGCAAACATCAAGAGTAAGATAATAACTGAGAAAAGTACCCTCTCTCTCCTATTAGCATCAACCACAGATTTCAAGAGGACGTTATTATTTAAAGGAAGAAAGAACATATTTCCATTATCATGAGAAGATCTCTCTCTCTGAAAAGTGCAGTGCAACAATCGTATTCTCACTGTACTGATGAGGGATTAATTTAGCTTTTTAAGACCGTACCATTGTCAAGAGGTATACTGCTAAAGACAGGGCCAGCATAGTCTGTCATGTCAAAAACAACTTTCTCCCAGCTTTGCATGCTCTAAGGGCCTTGAAAGTCCCTCCAAGACTTTGCCTTCCTGTTGGGACAATCTTCTTGACTCTCACTTCACACTTAGTATGAGTCAGTACAGAAAATGCGGTTGCTCTTGAACACAACTCAGCATTCATGCATAGCCCTTTGATCTTTTTGCCACCATCTTCATGATGCTACTTGCAGGTGTCATTTGTCACAGCTCCAAATAGGTCAGGCTGATGGAATTCTACTAGTAAATTTTGCTGTTTGTTTCCTCAGGATGATCAGACTGCTCCAAAAAGAGTATCTGCTTTGTACTATATAATTCATGCCTTCTAGTAGAGGAGAATAATCCTATAAAGTACCTTAGATGCTTTTCAGGCAAATTTTCCTTTGGTAGAAGACATATTTATTCGTGTGTCATTGAACAGAGTGATCTGTTACAGAGTAAGAAGGACTTGTATCCCATAGAAATCAACTTCAGTTCATTACGAAGTGATAAAAAAAAAAATCTAGAGAAATCTGACCAGGTAAATCAGCTTACTTCACAGTAACTGGACGCAGAAAAAAATAAAAACTAGTTCTTAGAGCCTTCTAGAACCTTAAAGAGGTTCTAAAGCTTCATCCGATCTAAGAACCAGTGACAGAACCTGTTAACATATCTTCCTGTCACAAGCACTAAAATGAACCTAGAACACCTATATTTATGAAGTCCTCCTTCCTCCATACAGAGGAAGGGCAAAAGCACAGCCTCAGCAAACACCACAATTAAAAAAACAGCCACCTTGCACATGAGGCATAAGACAAAAAAACATACTGACACACACACACAAAAAAAAGTCCTATTACAGTTTGTAAAAAGTATTTCCTTGTGAACAGTAACAGATTTAAAAATACCTTTATAAATCCCCACAGTCCTCCACCAGGAGCTCCACTCTGGGCAGTAGATATTCTGGGGTCTTCACGCTCCTCAGGAAAAGTGATTGCGGAACCACTCACAGTCCCAGGAGTCAAAGGTGATGAGAGTGTTGCTTGTTGAGTAACAGGATCTGCCAAAACACCTAGCAAGAGGAAAAAAAAAAAAAAAACAACCACACACACAAGTGTATATTTATTTTTACTGCATTTAATTTCTTATAATGAAGCAACATGCAATTGTGTAACAGGAAAATGACCAGAAAAAAAATAGAAAAATACTGGGCTCATTGATTTTCATTTCCTGAAGGCCTGAGAACCATTCTGCATGCTAAAGGTTAGCAAGTTTAACTACCTTAAATGACTTGGACAACATCTACTAATAGAATTAAGACTGCCCTGCCTGCACATTATGTATAAAATTAAACATTGATTTTCTAGGCAGGTTAGTTTAACAGTGGTGCTTTTTATTGCATTCACATTTTAAGAATAATAAGTCCTCAACAGCGGAATAAGAGGAATCGGTTGCTCTCTAAATAAAGATGTAGGAATGTTCTCTTACACAATAGAAAAAAGAGAGAGAAGTAAGTTTTCTAAACCTGAGTGCTGGAAATCAGTAGGAACAGAAAAAGAAGCAAACAAATGAAAAGATGTACTTGTTTTAAAGGAAAACAGGAGAAATTCGAATAGAAAATTCAAGCCCATTACTCAGGCCTCTTAATAGCTTTTCCAACACTAGCCTTAATTAGAAGTTATTTTTATTTTACACTGCCCAACCGATAGGTTTTTTCAAACACTTTCCTAATACATATCACTTAAAAGAGAGTCACTAATAATAGTAAGAGCCTAGCAAATCACAAATGAACAATCAAGTTTCCATCCTACTAGCAGAAAATGACATCAACTCAGCAACTACAGCAACTGCTTGCATGGAAGGCATGTATTTTTAGCTGTCCTAATGCAATTTAGTGGCTGGAAACAAGGAAATAGAAGCTGGTGTTGTGTGACAGGTGGTCTGTTCTAGATAAACAAAAAAATGAAAATGATGAGATTATGGCCAAAGATATGATTCCATAATATGGAAATATAATGGCTGAGCTTTACTCTGTTCTAAACAAAAAAGGTATACATATGTACACCTGGGCTTTCCTGGGTAAGTTAATCAAAAATACACCTCTCAAATCATGATATTTATGTAAGTCCAGATCCTGGGAGAACTCTCCTAAAAGAGAGTCTCTATCCTAGATCATGACTGTATTTTAAAACCTACTTTCATTTTGTGTGCACCTACATTGACTAGATGTACCTGGAACAATTCAGCAGTTGAATTTGCAGCAGTCTAGTACAGCGACAGGATCAGCCGCCCAGGAGATCCCCTACTCTGCCTCACAAACACAAAGAACACGAACAAAAGGTTACCTGTGACCGGAGGTGCAGAAAAAGATGGCATCAGCGGGCTCTGTGGTGCTCGACCAGCATGACCTCTGGTAATGTCATAGGTTGAGGTCATGGAAAATCCTGAAATGGGGGGACCAGTGGGTGGTGCAGAAAGACCAGGGCCAGGAGTAGAGCTTAATGGAGGAGGTGTAGAGAACTGGGACATGGAGGTACTAAAAGCTGAAGGGGCAGCAGGAGTTGGGGCAAGACTCAGAGGTGGTGCAATAGTAGAAACAGTTGCAGAAGGCACAAATGGAAGAGGAGCTGAAGTCATCATAGGAGGAATTGGAGATGCTGCAGCTGGCAAGGGCGGAGAGTATGCAGACGACGACGACATGCTTGGTGTAGCAAGGGGACTGGATAAAGCTGGGAAAAGAAAAAAAGGCATTTTAGAAAGGCTGATATCTGAGAATAATCTCAGATATCCATTTATTTCTAAAATATCTGAACAAACATATCAACTTTGCACTAGTCTGCTTCCTCCCCTCCCTCCTCTTAAGATAAATCTCACTTCTGCTTAAAGTTGCACACAACACTGATTCCACTCAATTTTTGGCGATAATATCTTGTAAGCCATGTCCCTCTTTCTTGCTTGACCCTATTTGTCATAAGCTAAAAAAAAACCAGGATGAGTCAACGTTTGACTATTGAATTCATAGCAGCCGAAGCCTGCCTAGAACTTTCTGGTTAGTACCGCTCTTTCTGAGTCACTGTTGAATAAATAGGAATTATGATGATGGAGGAAGTACCCATCCGTAATAAGAATGTTATGACTTACTCTTTCACCAGTGCCGAGATGGAACAGTCAAAGAAGTCTGATCTAAATAGAAGCTACCCGAAGTTCATTTAAGCTTACAAGTATGATACATACTGCTGTATGTTCTGTCCTGGATATCTAGATAGTATTGTCATAACTGTTAATGGTTGCCATGTTTCACTTCAGTAACTGTTTTATTTCAATGCTGCAGAAAAATTACTCTTCATATGAATGCCATAAAAATATTAATATGCAGAGGAACTACAAAGAACAGTGAAAGACGACATCAATGAGGATCATACAGTTCAAAAATAGTTTAAAATGCACATATCAGAGACAGCAGAAGATTTAATTAGGAAAAGGTAGTGTCATTAAGCAGTTCATGATTCCGCCTACTATCATGAACTCTGCTTCTGTACTGAACTGCAAGTCTCTATATTGTTTTTCAGACATTATTTAAATTTCACTTTTCTCTTCTTAAAGTGAGCACAAAACTAGTGAAGAGGTGGGAAGAAAATCTCATACTTTAATGAGATTGAACGATGGATAACTGTTACAATTTGAACTTTCATTACATCATCATTGACCAAAGAGTTGACCAAATGAAAAAAAACAGGTTCTGTCAAATTGGCAAGGGGTCGCTTAGTTGGGATCTTTGACCATCTGACGATGACTAAAAGGGAAGTCAAGAGTGTTTGTTTTGTTAACACACACACATATAAACGACAAGGTTATTCAAGTATTTCTCTAACACATCTGCTAAAGCCAAGGCAGAGGAAGCTGGCTACAGAATCCAAGAGACATGCAAAAATCCTGCTCACCAGATTCAGATGCATCTTCAAGGACTCCTAAAAGAAATATAGCGTACAGCGTGACATGGCATTCACATATCTGTCACTTACCTGAATCATGGATAATTTCTTTGGCTATGAATAAAACACACGTCATTAGAGATTTCTCCCCCCGCCCCTTCTTTTAAACAGTGTATCAGTTTGCCTTAACCAAAGAAAAGTGTCCACTAGAATACCCAAGGTCAGAGATCTAGGAAAGTGTGAGGAAGTAGGGAGAACGTGGGAGAAAAAAAAATGTACTTTTTGTTATCCAGGAGTTTGATTACAGGCTAGCTCAAAGAAGGGAGCTATAAGAAGGCAAAAAATACACTTCCTATATCCTGGGTAAATTAGCTGGGCAACTGTGTGAAAGGTGAATGCGTTTGTGCAGGACATGTGCGCACCACGCATACTGTTGATATCATGAATAACCATCAAAAAAAAAGGATACCAGCTTGCCTCCTCCAAATTAACAGTCAAAACTACTTATTTTACTAAAAAATTAACTTTTTAAAAAATATTTTTGCAAGGAAATAATATGCACTCCTATGTTATCTACAGGGTTGCAGGGGGAAGAAGGGGAGTTACTTCAAGGATGTGGTTCTGTGAGATGGGCTGAGCACTTCTCTCCTCCCCTGCACCCAGCTTCATACTCCTCTTCCTTTCTCTGTTTCAGTCTAGCTCTCAGCCGATCCCTGGAGAGGCAATTTTGCTCACTAAACAAAATTTAGCCAGCAAATTAAGCCAGAAAAACACAAATGACTATTTTTGATTACAGTAACCTGTTTGATGGGCTCAAATATCTCACAGTCGCAGCTTAAACTTCAACTACAGAATCAAACAGCCTGTAGAGTTGTAACCTCCCTGGAGTGTAACCAGTGTAATATCAGATGTGTCAGAAAATGAAATATTTGGTATGCAGAGCGTGGTGTCTATATTCTTGATATATCGGGCCAAGTGGCCACATAGCTTAGATCTCCATCCACAGTATTTAAAAACAAGTGATTACCCAGATTAACTACTATTCCCTGCAACAGTGTAATTCATTTTCATTTTTTCTACTCTTCATCTGTGCTCGCCATCTAAGTGTGCGCTCTCATGGGAGGGACTCCTTCTCTGGCTCCCCGTCCTTAAAAAGCACAAATGCACCTGCATAACCTCACAAAAAAGTTTTAAGAAGAAATAAGCAATTTAAAGTATCCATGAAGTCAGATTAAAAAAGCACACCTCCACAATTAAGAAACAATTTTAAATCTTCAAATTAGTCTGCAGAACAGGACTGCAATTATACTGATTGCAACATTTTTTGGATGAATTGCTGTGCTTCCAAACTCACGAACAAACGCGACCAAGACGACGTGGAAGTTTCTGTACCTAGTGAGATAGGCGTAGCAGAGGCAGCAGCAGCCCCTCCTGTGCTTGGTGGGGGGGTTCCAGGTGGAGTTGTCTCTATTCCACTCTCTTCCATCATTTTCCTTCAGCTACAAAAACCTGCAAGGAAAACAAAACAAAAAAAAGCCTATCTTGAGAAACAATACAAAAGATTTTTAATGAAAACATGAAGGTCACACAGCACAGCGACCTGTGTTCCTGAACAGGACTGGCGATTCAAATGCCAGCCCTAGGGGGAAAAAAAAAAAAAAAAAAAAAAAAGAAAAGATCTGAGTAGCCTCAAGCACAATATGTCTCCGTTCCCCTGCACCTTCCCTTCATTTTTAGCACTATGATAATATTTCAAATTCCAAACCTCTTTCTAAAAATCCTACTGCACATGCTCAGTTACTGTTGTTAATATATTCTGGTGGTATTCAGATGAGCAACACTAGAGAAGCAACCACACACCACAAAATCCAATCCCATTTTAAGGGGGGAAAAAAAAAAATCTTACAATTGGGTATTTTGTTTCATTTAGTGAACTGTAGCAATTTGAACACTGATGTGATATTTTCAGAACCAGGGCATGAAAGGAAGCAAGCTGTGACAAAAGGCAAGAGAGGACCAAAGCCTCCCCCTCCTGGCAGCAGAAAACCACAAGATCAGCTCTACTATCCAGGAAACTGCAGCCTTCTCAGGTTTTGTAGTTTCACCCCGTGTCCCTGGACATTACACCTCCAAGCCCAAGCACCTTGCTAAACATCACAAACAGCCTCAGCGGCACAGCCACCAGTCCAGGAGTCCTGACTCTGACCTCAGCTGTAATCATGACATTGCCTACCTTAAAGCAGCAGTGCTTTTAGGTCAACTATATTAACCCCCAGAAATGCCACAACAAAATCAGTCAAAATTCATTTTCAACATGAATAACATTGCACCGAAACTGGTTTAACATGAAGGGCTAAGATTATCACACTGAAAGAGTTAAGCTTCTTCAAGTCTTCCATACAGACAATTCCTAGGAAATCCAAATACCATAATAGCCTGGTGACAGTGTAAGAAATTTCAACAAATGAAAAATTCAGGTTTCATCTTGCAGGCCACATTATGGTGGCAGTATCTTAACATCTTAGAGAAAAACCTTAAAAATCCACTACTTCTAAAAAAAAGTAAGGCTATATGCTTATTTAAAAAAATATATATATAAAGGTGTGGGCGGAAAAAAGGAGAAGAAAAAAATGAAGACTTTCTTTCATTAACACCTGGAGATTTTTGTTCTTCAGTGTAGAGGCAGCAAACAAGAAATCGTGCCTCCCCCCAAATCTCGTAAACTGGACAGCAGTGATTTAGACCCCTCCCTGAGGTAACAATTCTTAAGGGAATTCCAATGAAATAGAAGTCTTATATAAAATAATTACATGTATGAAAAAGAGAGAGGCTCAATAAACATTTTCCACAATATCCATTACGTCAGCAGCTACTGAGGACTGCCAGCTTACTCCTTTAACAATTTAAAGAGGAAAAGGCTTAGATAATGTTCTGAGTAAAAATACCCATGTGTATATAAAAAAAACCACCACTTAAAAAAATTACAGGTTTTTTCCTCTCTCTCTGTCAAAAAAAATCCTCATGGTCAAGGGTTTTTTCTGCTGCTGCTGTTGTTCTAAATGTATATGCAGCTCAAGTTTAACCTGGAGAAAAAAAAAAATCTTACTATTGTTACCACATTTAAAAAGGCAAACAGTAGGAAGTCACTATTAGTCTTAGGCTTACAAAACTTCTAAAAAACAAATGAAAGCATCAAAATCACATCGAAACAAATTCTAATCCCTCTGACAAGCATGCTTTGCGTAAGTGATTGAAGATTAAATGTTTGAGCCCAGCCCCAGAGAGCTAGCAGGTACAGTCTATGTGCAGTACCTTTCATGTAAGCTCTATGACAGGAAGATTTCAGGTTGCCAGAACCTCTTTAACTCCCTTTAAACGTCTCTCTTCAAACAGGATGGAAGCAAGGGTCAGTAATTGCCCTGTGGGGAACGGATCGTCCTTTCTTTGTACATCTGTCTTATTATCCCCTAGAAAGGAACTGCACTTGGTTTTCCGTTAAACTTTACCAAGTGGAAAAATTTGTAATGATAAGATTGTCTTTTACATGAGTTTACACTCCCCCATAAAAGTACTTCTAAAGCCATTTGCCTTCCAATTATACACTGCAAAGCAAGAAAGAATTTTCCATTGTGCAGCTGAAGTCTTCACTGACCAAAAACTCCTAGAAACATTTTATTTTATCAAGGCTCTGTAATCTGTTGCTTGATTTCAGCTAATGCCATGATTAAAAGCTGTTGATAGGTGCTTGCTTCCTAAAATAAATACTGCGTCCACGTGGAATGACGGAAAAGGCTCCACGGAGACGCTTTTCAAAAATTCCATACCAAAGTTTTTCAAAGCTCCCTAGAGCAATTAGAGGTTCAAGTTGTGGCCAACTCCTGCCCCATACACCTCCCCTTTCCCCCCCCCCCAAACTGACATCTGGAAAAGTAGGAGCAAGCAGAAATGTAGCTAGACTCTGCAGTTCCTCTTCTCTTTAACATCAGAAGTGAAGTGAGTATTAAATAGATACAGCACTACCCACCCCAAATTTGCAAAATTTGGGGTCAGTTCCTCAAATAGAATAATTAAAAAAAGTCATGGAATTGATTTAAGAGTTTGAATTATGAAACTATTAATTCCCCCTCACCCCCCCCCCAATTTGTAACCCTTTGTGGGAAAGCCAACCGTCTGTAAGCGTACCCCAGCCAGCACGTGGAAGCTTGAGAGGGGAATCCCAGCAACTGCAGGGCCTACCTCTGTTCTCTTGGACTCGGCAGTTCTGGGTACGCGGAGCTGGGCAGCGTCACCCAGTAAGCTGGGTACGTTCAGAGTGGCGCCCAGTCACAAGGCTACACTCACTGTCTCCTTACTGTCTTAGGTTTTAATCTTTTAACCCTAATACACCTCCTCCTCTTTCATGTGTTGTCCAACACATGTTTTTTTCCCACTAGCTGGGGAAGAAAAGATTTTTCCCTATCTTCATGTGGAGGGTCTGACAAATTCCCTTGTCTCTCCGATAACTAACACACAACCACGCTAGCCTGTAATATTTTCCTCCTACGCTCAACTTTTTTCCTTCCTTTATTACCCTTTCCATCCCTCCACCCCAATCAGAGGTCCCTGAAGCCTAAACTCACCTTACATTCTTCTCCATTTAGCTTACCCACCCCCTCACAACTTCTAGCAGCTCCTATTCCTTGACTCACCCCTGGCCCAAGACAGTCTTTTGCACCTTTTTAAGCAGTTTTGAGATAGGAAGACACAGTTATGGAGTTTGAGTTACGGATACAGAGAAAGCAAGATCATTGAGAAACTTCAGACACCAATCAAATGCATTGTAAAGTCTTGAGCCGGCAGGGACTAACACTGAGCCCACAGAAATAACAGGTTTCTAAACACAGAGTTCTCAGCATAGGAGGTCTGCAGTTTGCACGTCCTCCATGAACAAACAATTCTAAAAAAAATTAAGGTTAAGGAGAAAGAGAAGACCTAGGAGAGGGGAAACACACGAAAGTAAAGAAAAGCAAAAAGTACAATGAATGTAATTGAAAGCTAATACCCTCACCATGTTGAAAGAATTCAGCATTATATACCATTAAAAGAAGTTCTGCAGGATGTATGGGTTAGCACTTAAGTCTAAGTGGGCTACCCAAATCCAGTTCTATGCGAGAAATCAGGAGGCATAAAGGTAGGAGAGGACCAAGAAGAGAACAAGCAAACCACAGGCTTAAAGTATTCAGCCTACAACAAAGCTTCCAATGATGGCCCTTAGGGGAGTGGAAAGGAAGAAGTTCCCCAGTAAGATCAGCCTCCAAATCCTTACTGACTGCTGGGTCTGGAGCTGGCCTGTCCTTCTATTTTCATCTTAAAAAGCCTATCATTCTTACTACCCCAAGCCACAAACACATAATTAGCAGCAACTAGCCCCTGAAAATTAAACTTCACTTAAGCATATGAATCTTTTCAATCCTGTGATTTCTTAAATCTTTATAGAAAGGCACGGCGAGAGTTTGTTTTTATATAGAACAAAGTTTTCATTGTTTCTAACTTAGCGCAAAACATTGTTCATTATAGCCAGCCATGCTACAAATCTGCAATCTACTTTGTTTACTCCAAAAAAAAAAAAAAAGAATTTCCTTGTCAGTGTGCAACTTGCCAAACTCTTGGTTATTTCCTCCCTTCTCATCTAATGCTGCTTTTTTTGTCACTAAAGATTTTCAATGAAATATTGCCACTTAATCTAATAGGTACAGGTGTAAAACAGACTTACACACAAAAAAACCCTAAAAAATCCAGTCCCTTGTCACCAATCTTACTCATCTTACTAAATTCTCATCTTACTACCTCATCTTACTAAATTCAAGAGATAAGGATTAAAAATCTGAGAGGAGAAAATAGAAGTATGCACAATTAGGTGAAAATTACAGCAGCACTGCCATCTACCGATTTGTGATCAGAAGTTCACTTCATGAGTTTGACAAATCTCACATTTAACAAGAAGAAAATATTGTCTTATGCTTATACGGAAGTAAAAAAGTAGAGCTATAGTAAACAGGATAATAGAAAAAGACAGAAAAAGCACATTCCAAGTAGTTATTCACCCTTAAAATAACCCTTTAAGAAGTAGAAGCATGAGTTTGGTTAGGCTTCCATCAAGCAGTTGGCAAAAAAATCCGTGTCAGTACTAATGAAGATGCACTAGGGATGACATTTAACTCTCCCATTACACTAAGAAATATGTCCTACACACCGGGGTGCACTGGTAACTACGTTTTAATGACTCTCATCAGCTGAATTTCAGCCATAACTCTACTTCCCCAAAAGAGGAACCTGCGTATGCTCAAGGAAAAAACAGGCTAAAGTTCAGACTGGAAGAGTTTAACAGAGATACTGTTAAAAGCAGAAAAGGAATAATCGATTTAGAGACTAAATAGCTGAACTGGCAATCATTCATCTTTTGACTTCAGTTTAATGTGAAGTGATTACACTTGCTCTAATATTTTGCAGTAATCCCCATGACATACCCATACTTCAAAAGCATTCTTCAGGTTATTACTCTAAAATACAGAAATTGACAGGTAACAATAAGATTACTTACAAATAAAGATTAGCAGATTTCACAAGGATAAAAAGTGCACTATCTACAAATCAGTCATACTTCACAGTTTATATCAAGGCCATATTTTCAATAGTCATCGTTAATTAACCTCTTTTTGTATTTCAGTAGATGTTCCTGCTAATAAAAAGCTCACAAGAAACTTATGAGCCCTAAGAGGCCAAATTATTCTCCAAACAGAAAGAGCTGGAAATAGACCTAAAATGAAAAAAAGAAAGAGAAAAGAAAGGGGAGAAAACACAGAATGCTAAATCCAAATGCTCTTAAGCTTCTCATCTTTGACCATAAGAAGCATAAATAAATTAAATGGAAGTGCAAAACAGAGTACTGCTTACACACTCCGCTAACAGCTAAACACAAGTTAACCGCTTGCCAGACTCAGCGGCGATCACTATTTATTTATTAGAACAAATAAACCATTAGGAGCCACTAAAGCAGCAGCCACTTCAAATAAAATGTTATGTCCTAGGTCACAATAACAGAGGCGGATCCAGAGTCATATACTTCCAGGGAACAGGAGAGAAGTTAGAGGCGAAAAAAGCCCAAGAATGCATAAAGATGCCACTAAGAGAGATTTAAAACAGAATAACCCAGAGGAAAGCAAGAAAGAAAACAGACAAAAGAAAGACAACAGCTATTAAAGATGACGGGAAGCTGAATGCCAATCAAGAAGGCAACATGCGCGTGCACACGCACACTAAGACTTGAACTGTTCGTATATTAAAGTTTCACTTGAAAAACCCTCACGTTTATTTGTTTCATTTTAAAATGGGAGAGAACAAAGTAGGGGATACAATTTTCTTCAGCTTCTTGTCTGTTAAACACGGGCACATCCCAGAGAATATACAAAACCTCACTGAAGCCAAGGGCTATAGAGAGATCATTGGTTTCACCACCTGGTGACTGCTCCCAAAGTCCAAAGCCTTAAAGAGAGGTAAACAAAATACAGTGAGAGGAGAATCTTCCTATACCAGTTCTATCTTCATAGCATAGATGATGTTAGTTGAGACACCCGCAAGGCAAATTTTTTTTTAAAGGCATCTGTTTACCAAACAGTATCCAGTAGGCCTCAGACCCATGACAGTACCAGGAAGCATGAAACACCAGCATACCAAAATGGCTTGTCCCTGTCTCAGACTACTACAGTCAGAGATATCATAGGTTATAGCTAGCATAAAAACTAGAAGTTCAATTTTAAGTGATACACAAATTAGTCATTTTTACATTTCTAAAAGCTTCCTAATCTGAGAATTATTTTATTTCCAAGATTTTCTTCTCCCAGGTACCACATCCAACGATCAGGACTTGTTCCAGATCACACGCACGTTTGTTTTCAAATTTTACTGGGCAATATCACAAAGATGATTTGGCTCCACAGACCACTTTGTTCCAGACAGCTGATGACCACAGTTAGAGAACTGCTGATTTAGTATACAACATCACATATGACTCTACATTATACCATCAGAGAAGCAGCTAAACAGAACCATGTACATCCTACCATTTTGCAGCAAGAGCTATACCATATCATGCGATGTAACAGCTTCTGCACTTTTAGGTTTTCTCCCCTCCTTCCCCCAAAGAAATATGACTTTTTTATGTGACGATGAAAATTTTGAATAGATAAGTCACAGGCAAATCACTTCAGTGATGCCTGCAGAGTCCATAATAGATCTGCTGAAGTATCACTTCTATCAGATACTAACAAATCCTCGAAGGCAAAAATTTCCACTGTCAATCATACTAACACAAGCTGAAACCACACAGGTTTAGCAGGATCAGCACTTCCGTCCTTAGCTGCGAGGCAGGAGCGCAGCCCTGGGGCCAGGCATCCAAGCTGTCCACGCAGCGCCTGGGGGAAGTTAAACAGTTCACAAGGTGACTCACAGGAGCAGAGCCAGATACCCGACCTAGCGAGACACCACGACCAGCCAAGAGGAAACTCTGAGGAGTGCGGGTATGTGTGTTTGCAATGCCACCACTCACCGAGGCAGCGAGGGGACGTGCCCCAGCTGCATTCACAACCCGCAGCCTCTCAGGGTGCTCTTTCAGCCAGCAGCACAGGGCTTGCTGCTTCCCTTCACGAGAAAGTGGAGACAACCGTTAACAACAGGAATCAACCTGCGTGCCAGGGGCAGGCCCCAGCCGCCCCTCCAGGCCCAAGGCAGGTGAGGAGCCGACAGGGAGCCCCCGGAGGGGCATAGCGCCCAGCGGGCGTCCCAGGGCCCGGCCCGGGGCATCGACGTACACCGACCCGCACTCGCACTGACACAGGCGGGGCCGGACCAACCGGGCCCCTCTCCCCTCCCCCGCGGCGCCCAGCCGCTCCGGGCCCCAACGGAAAAGCAACCGTCACCCCGCGCGCGGCACAGAGACCCCCCCCGCCGCCGCCGCCGCCCGGCCCGGCCCTCCCCGCCGCTCCCTCCCTCCGCCGCGGTCCTGCACAGCACCGTCTCCCGCCCCAACGGCCCGGGCAGCCGCGCTCGCCTTGCGATAGAGCCGCACCCCGGGCGCCGCCGACGATGAATGAGGCACCGGCCAGCTCCGCCGCGGACTACAGTCCCCAGCAGGCCTAGCGGCGCCGCGCACGCGCACTGCGCGCCCGCCCAGCGCCACGCACTGCCACGTCTCCCGCCGCCCGGCGTACCTAGCGACGCGGCAGCCGCTGGCCCCGGCCCCGGCTCCCGCCTCCTCCAAGCCGCTCCCTGTGCCGCCGCGCTGCTTCCGCCGCCGCGCACCTGCGTGCCCCAGGCTGCGGGTCCTTCAGCCCGCGGGAAGCGGTGGTGGGAGGCGCCGCTCGTTCCCTGCCTCCAAGATGGCGGCGGCGGCGAGGGGCAGGGCGCCCCTTTTGCCACGTTCGCGGGCGGTGCCGCGCGGGGGGCGGGGCGGCCCAACGGACTCTGTCCGCGCGCGCAACTGCCGCGCGCCATAGGGGAGCGTTCCCCCTTCCCCCCCCCCTCCCCCCCGCCAACCGCCCCAAATCCAGGCGGGTTGGCGGCGCGGAGTTACCGAGAGATCGGGACCCGGGCTCGTAGCTGAAGGGAAATTGGGGCTGGGAGCCGAGGCGAGCGCCTGGCGACCGGGGTCGGCCCGGTGCTGGGCTGGGGAGCTCGTAGCTCGGTGGGAGCTGGGCCGCGTCCCGACCGGGAGCTGTACGCGCAGCTGCTGGAAAAAACCGCTGGCGTGCGGTTGGGCCGAAGTGCCTGCAAGGCCTCTCTGAGGGAGCGTGGAGAGGAGCTTGCGAGGGGAAATCAGCCTGTTCGAGCATCCGAGGAGCAAAGTCCTGTCTGTTCTCACGTGGCGGTTTGAGCCGTCGTTCCTACCACGTGCGCTTACGTTACTGCGAAGATGAAAATGCCTTTTTTTTTTTATTTTAGCCTGACCTTAGGCTCATAGGTGAAGGATGTCGTCCGCTTCACGTGTATAAATAGCCCCAATGCCTTCTTCCTCTAACTTCCAGAGATTCCAAAATTAGTGGATGCGGTTGTATTTTACAGCCGTTACAACAAGCCAGCAGACGCCTCATATTTGCCTAGAGTTCTAATTACGAGAAACTAAATTTTGCTTATAATCACCGTGGAAAAATACAGCCCTGAATGGTTGCATAATCTAAATGTAACATGTGAATAATGAGATATCAAAATTATATCTGAAGAGCCTCTTTGCTGTGGCTCATCAGTATCCCAGCTTGGAGGCTTGCCAGCCACCCTTTGACTTGAATTTTACTTCTGTGTAACCTTCTGCAGTGAGATGTAATTACTGTTGATCTTCCACGTTGAGTTCTGAAATGCTGGAGAATAATATCTGTTGTTAGTTTATTACACAAAAACATAATAGGGGAACCTAATAATTTGTTATAAAATTTAACTCATAGCCTAGTATGCTAGAAGTTTGTAAAAAACGTTGTTTTTAATCAGAAAAATAAATTGCCAGTGCAGAAGGGAAATTCCTCAGAAGAAGACTGAGGAATTTGGAGCCACTGAACTAAATGAAACCATTAACATACTTTTTTTATTTCTGTAAGAACCACCATCGTTTGTGCCATCTTCGTTCAGCAATGTGCATCAGTGGGACTAAATTTTACTTATTCCTTGCATATTTCCCCTTTTTGTCTGAATCGAATTGTGTCTGTCAGGTGGAAAAGAGGATGCAAAAATGTAGTCTTCTTTACCAACGCTCTATGGAAAATCCTATATCGTAAACAGAGATTCAAGAGAGAGTTCTCTGCCTCCCAGTTCAAAGCTTGCCTTTCCACTTTGTACTAGCCCCTGAGAACTGGCTCTCTCGCTTGTTTTCTGAGGACTTAATATCAGTGCTTTTGTTACTCTCTCCTGTGTCCAAGCTGCTTTTTCTGCTGTCTTCCTTGCCCCCTCGGCAGAAAGCCAGTCAGTCAAGAGCCACTGAGTTGAATTCACCCTTGTCTTTGGCGGCAGCTTGCCAGTATTTTAGCTATCGCTAAATAAAAGACCATTTAATTACTCCCTCATTTCACCTGAATGGAAGACATGCCTATCATTTTTTTCAGCATGCTTTGTGATTATTCAAAGGTTAAGTATAAACTCACCAGGAACTGCCCAGAATTCATCATGACATTGATGAGATGGCTGAATAAAATAGTTTCCTAAGTCAAGACTTCGCGCACTGCATTCTTAGGAAACCATTCCTAAATGTTTTATTTTATCACCCTAAATCTGTCTTGGTACCGACTCTTTGGTAACCCTCTTAATTAACACCATGTCCTTGAAACAATTTCCAGCAGCTAGGAATGTAACTCTTAAATTTGCCTAGTCTAGTTTTTTTTCAAAACTGCTTCCATACTTTTGAACTTATCTTCATAAGTCTTGTCATGCCCATTATGAAATGGTATAGTGAACACAAAAAGAAGTGGTTATGATTAACTCTATAAAGTACTTAACAAAAACCCTGCCCTAGGGCAACTATCAATTAAATGGTTCAGGAAACATCTTTCCCCGCCCTTTTCAATAACACATTTTTTCTTTGATTTGCTCTAATGCAAGCAGCCTCTTCAATACTCTGATGACAATGGTTTTGTGACGGTCCAGATATTTTGTGGGAATGGAAAAAGTATATAAAATAACTGCCACTGTCTAAAGTGCTTCAAGAGATAAAGGCGTTTTAAGCGTTGATCATGAATGCACATACACAGCTGAAGGAATGACCTAAGCAACAATACCCTCCATGCTAGGGCTTCCCTCTCTCCTCCCAGTGAGCAGATGGGATGTAACTGGAGGGGCGAGGAGGAGAGTGGCTGTGATGCCTTTCGGCAATGCACCTCACAGCACAGCTGGCACAGGTTGAGATATTCCCTTATCCTCCCAAAGCAAGTAGATGAGGGGAGCTAGAAGAGCACTTCTGAAGTACAACTGAAGATTGTGTCATCTGTCTTGATTTTGTGCGAGAGACTGTAATTGCAGACTAGAGCTGTCAGAGGTTTGACATCATTTCCTTCATTGCAGCAGTTGAATGCTTCCCATCTTAATTGGACTGGGACAGCGATACTCCTCGTGGACTTCGTGTTTGGCTCTCCTTGCTCCTCTGGTCTTGGGAGGCTTGAAGCAAAATCAATTAACTGTTCAAGAGGATATTTTAAAGCCATTAATTTAGCACATTTTTAAACACACTGAAAGCTTTATAAACACGCTCTTTTCCAATGTGTTTGTTTGCCGTTCTGCTCTGTAGAGGGAGCTCATGTTTTTTTCCTTTCTACTACTGTTTACATTAGTGGTTCTGCTATTGCTGCTCAGGGGAAGAAGCCCAAAATGCTTCTTTAACAGTCTCTATCAGTTTGTATTTTCATTCTTAGCAGCAACATTGAAAACTGAATTGAATTAATTGGTGCATGGTTCCTTAAAGTTTGGTTAACAGTCTTCTGGAGGAGGTTAGATCGTGAAGGATTATCCAAGAACAGCCTGACAGACCCGGGTCATCATTTAAGATATATACGGTATTCTTAGAGCATTTATGATAGCAGAGACTTGTTTCGCATTTTGGCAAATCTTGTTGTCCAGGCACTGTGACTACGTGGTCATAATAGCGGGCCTTCGTTCTGCACAAAAAACTGCTTAATTGGCATAAAACCTGAGATTTTTAGCCTCTGGTTATTTGACCTGGAAAGAAACTTTTGAAATGTGACACAAATATAGAAAGAGCTCGGCCTAAATTTGAAGAACGTATGAAGCAGTAGCCGTGAGGCATTTGCTCTTCCATTCTCTTCCATGGCTGTCAATTTAAACGGCAGTGATGTCGCTTGGAAAGTCTGCATGCTATTTCACTGTCCATCAATGGTGATAAAAAATAAAAGTCCTTGTATTTTTCAGATTTTTACTATTCTTTCCTGCAGTGTGTGTGTACGATATACATACAAACAAAATGTCAGCCACTAACAGACTGCAGCAGCATGACCTAAATCTGGCTGCAGCCACAAAGCCTGTGACATGCACTAGCACTTGTGTGTCTGCACAGTGAGCTAGATTCAACTGAGAATTAGCTCTACATAAAAGTCATTACTTTTCAGCTACATGAAATCCCTGAACCAGTTTACTGCAGAATCACACAAACGCTAGAGTTGGCACAGCTAGGGAAAGGGAGGACAGAACCACCTCAGTTTGGATCTGAGCCAGCTTAAGCTATTACAGAAGAACTTCCCAAGAAAATAGGCACAGAGATTTCATTTGCAGTATCTTTCCACTTGCTTGTTGTAGAAATCTTCAGTTTCTGTGGCTTTTGGGTTTCATTTTGATGAAGCACCCTCAAAGAAATCCAGAACATCGTTTTTAAGTTCATAACATCAAAATATATGGAATAGTTCAAGGCAATGAGAGTCACTGAAACATAAGCTATCCTGCTGACCACATGGAGCTGCAAAAATATCTCAAGGAACACTGGGTCAATGATGTGGGCAAAGGCAGAGAAAAACATTTACCTCAAAAACCTCTAATAGAATCTCTGGGCAAATTGTTAGAAAATAAAGTCGTACTACAGGAACGAGGAATGGCATGAGCCGATTGCACAGTACTGGATGAAATATAGCTTGAAATGGGAAAAGAATGCTGTTAAGTTCACAAAATGACAAAACAAGTAATGTTTAAGAATTCCTAAGTTTAGAGACAACATTATTTTTTTGCAGACCCACTTCACTGCTATCCAAGGGTTGGACTGCATGGTTGATATAACCATGGAAGAAGGCCATACATTCTTCTCTAGTTCTTGAGTTTTCCTCCGATAAATACTCTGCTTTTATTTAGAATATATTACAGGTCCTCTTGCAGGAACACGGTTTTATTTTCAGATTCATTTGCATTTCATTTTCATTCACTTGGTAGTTATTTATATTTGTAAACCATTGAAAGATGATTCAGTGCTATATGCCATATTATCTAGACTAACTTTGGAATAAAAGATCGTAGAAAAGTCATTTATTTCAGCTTCCTTTTTAAGTATATCATTTGGAAGTATTTACATGAACCCGTTTTATATATATATTTATACATATATCTACATACTTAATTGCCTATGGACTTCTAGGCCCTATATTCATTGCCTTTGCTTTAAGCCTGGCATTACTTTTAATAATTAAAGGGGTGAAAGCATCAAGCTTGTGCTTCTGCAGATAAGAAAGCAATAAAAAAATAAGGGAATGTGCCTCGAGACCTTGGTGACTAGAGAGAAATTGAGGATGAAGTAAAACAGCTGGGTTTGGATGTTGGGGAACTGTGATGAGTCATGAATCATTAGGAGTCTTCTTTAGCTAGAATCCATTTTTAGAGGGCTGTCATATATGCTAAATATATTCTAAATAAGTGCGTGTATGTGGATACTAGGTCCTTAGCATCAGCTGCTCCACTCTACAGACCTGCTCTGATTGCACTATGCTACTTGCCAATGCGGACACTTCCAGGGTGTTCTTTGCTAAGCTGCTTCAATTTATAGCCTGGCAGAAAAATACTTAATTTTTGGTCCAGTTAGTTTTTGGTGGATTAATCAGTGGAACGGGCTAATTGAACAGTCCAAGGATGCCATGAGAACAGAAAATAACGTTGCCTTTTAGCTTGAATTGTTAGCAAATATTCACAGACTTGCTAAGCGTTTTCCCTGTGGAACAGTAATCGAGGACTGAGAATACAAGACAGGAAGGCTTCGATGCAAGAAACATAAAGAACAGATTTCTTCAAATATAGTGGGATCAAATACCTGGAGCTTTCAGATCTAAGCCTCCTTTCCACCTTCACCTTATCCAGAGAAGCTCCCGCTAAGGTTCCTCCCATGGCCAAACATCACTCACTCAAACATGGCTCGCTTTTTCCTACAGTTCTAGACTAACCACCGTTTTTTGGCACAGAAAGGCATGAAGATGCCACCAAACCATGCTCTTAACCTGGCAGGTGCAGTCGGCCCAGGGCACTCACGCTGGGGTGGGAGGGCGATGACAACTTTGGCAGGTGCCGGTGGCCCTGAGGAGCTACCGCCCAATGAGTCACCAAGTCAGTCTGCACTTGCAGGCCAAGGCAAACCTTTTTTAGTCTCACTCAGTCCAGTGCCCTGGGCAGGTACTTCTATTTTTAGCCTTTGCCATAAACAAAGTAGAATTTGACTGCTACTTTTATTCAGGCCAAAGGAAGTATCAGCAGTATATAGCCATCAGCTTCCGAGCCTGTGATAGCCATCAGTCAAAGATATACCTGCTGGTGTCTTCTACCGTCTGCTAATACAACAAGAGTTTCTTGCAGAAATCAGCCCATGCTGAAAAAGAGCTAAAAATATCATTTTCTCACTTTTCATGAATTACTGCACTTTACATTCAGTTTTGTGTACAACTTCTGTAAGAGTGGTGGTAGCAGAGTCTTTGTACAGAATAGCTATAAAAAAGCATGTAGAAAATTGCAATTTTTAACCTAGGCCTCAGCTGAAGTTTGGAATGCAAGGTGTCAAACCATTCAGGGGGCATTCAGAAGGCTGCTCATATATATACACTGAGTTATTTGCCTCATGAAATGGGAAGCAGTTTATAGTTTCGCTCAGAATTAATGTGAAATGGAGAAGTACTTTCATGAGATAAAATGTGAAAATATACTCTGGCCTCGAAGTTTTTGTGACCTGCCTTTAGTGTCAGTTACTCCCATTCTGACTCATGGATTGCATGAATATCAATAACTCAATGAAATTTCATCAAATTGTACTTCAGAATATTCAGTGACTTTTCCCCTATATGTTACCAAATAACATATTCACGCATAAGCTTCCCTCACTTAATCAAGCTCTCTCACGGGAGATCAAATAATAAGTTGTCCTATAGTGGTTAGGGCTATCTCTTTTATTTTGAAGAAAAGGAGAAAGTGCTTTTTGAGATCACAGTTGGTAACACCTTACTTTCCAGGTAATTTTTGCTACTCGTTTTCAGCTTCTTCATTTTGTTTTCCAAGTGTAAGTAGAAGAACACATTAGGCACAGACCAGTCTCTCTCTCTCTTCTCTCCATTACTTCAGTGCCAGCGTTAACTCTGGGACAATTCATATGTGGAAGAGGCATCAATCATGGGTTTTGTGCTTGGCTGGCTTTTAGTTGGTGTTATCATCCCTGGATAGTTTGCTCACAGATAAATTTATATGGGGATCAGTACAACCCAGCCACAGATTTGGTCATACTCTATTATTTGATGTTCACTTCTCTCAAATCTAGCACAACAATGAATCTCAACATAAATAAGCAATTTCACCAAACCGTGAAGGACAACTGGGAGAGCTAAAGGTAGGGACCTTAAAGATACAAAGCGCTTCTTTGCACAAAAAGAGGAAAGAAGTTTCCCAGGGGCATTCAACTAGGGCCTGCTTCAGAAAGGTATGACCTTTTGGTTTACATACTAATTTCCCTAAGTATCAAAAGTACAGGAATTATTGTCCCAGGAAACTTTAATCAACCATGTAGTATTATAAGGTATCTAAGAGCAGTCAGTACAGATCACTTCAAATAATGATAAAATATATCCTTTATGCATTCAGCTGCATAATACAAAATAGAAGAGAGAAACCATTTCATGACCCCCGAGACTGCAGCCTGAAGCCTAAATACTGAGTAAGTGGTGACTACACTAAGTAGTACATTAATAGCTTACGAAATGCATCTTCAGTACTCAGGACACATTTTATAAGCTATTAATGTGGCTGTATAAACGATATCTTTATTTTTCAAATTTTCTGAAGTTAGTGACAAATTCACAATTTATTCAACTAGTTTCTAATAGTCATCTACAAATTACCTGGAGTTAGGATTTGTACACTTATTTTGAAATAACCCACATGACTACATCAGTGCAGTAACTTCATAGGGCAGGTATGTTTTCAAACTCCACAGTGTACACTGACGTTTTACATAAGAAAAATAAGATTTCATGTTTCTGTTATGCCAACAGAGACATCACAGTCCTTCGGATCCAAATTCAGCTCTTGACTCAAACTTGGGAAACATTGAAATGAATAATGAAAGAAATCTGGGCAGTGCAAGCCATGTACTGGTCCATTCCAAGCAATCCTATGAAAACGGCAGGCTTTAACCTTAGCAGTGCACAGAAATTGCTCGTAGTCTCCTGAAGAGAGTAACATACCTTCTGCATTGCCATCCGTTAATGCTGATGGTTTCACAGGCTTGTGACAGTGCTAATTTGAAGGATGGCCCTTGATGTTCACATGTCGCATAGACCATATATCAGTCACTAACTCCAGGGCAATAAAATAAACACACCGCTAGGAAAAGTTTGTATCCAGTCGGTTTCTTTGTGTTGCTGCAGTTTTCAAAGCGTATCTTTCCCAGTTTTCATTTAAAAATGAAGTTTATGTGCAGCAAAATCCTACACACCATTATTGTTGCCATGGTAGGGATTTAGGGGAAGAGTAACATGAATGGAAATAGAATTTCCCTTGCATTGTCTCTGATAATTAATGTTGATGAGAAGGGAAGAGCCAGAGGCTGTACTAAATAGGACAGTTGTCCAAGTAGAGTCGATCAGTGTGAAAAATTAACCTTGAAATGCCGTCGAGGTCAGCTTTGTTTCGGCCGATTTGCAGTAGAAATGCTGATAACAAAAATAAGATGCTAATGAGGTAATTTAAATCACACAAATGTTGCAGAATCCCGTCATTTTTAAATACACGAACGCATAGCTAAGGCATTTTCTTTTTTGTTGTTGTTTGTGGATAGAAAATGCTCTTCCTATAGAAAACTGGCTGTCCCATTGAAGGTAACTCACTCAGTTTGTTCAAAGGTCTAAGCAGGACTTGAGTTTCAAATTCAAAATCAGCTTTGATTTTCTGCAGAGCATCGCAAAGGTCTTACTTTTTAGAAGAAGGAAAGTAACATACATTACTTACTGGTCCAGTGTATGTGCAAAGAAAACATTCCTTACATTTCCAATGCTACTTCAATATGCATCCTGAGAGAATGGAAAACAAAGCAAAAAAATTCACAGCATTTTCCATCTTTCATTAGAAAGTTTATTACATTAACCTACAAGTATGGGAAGTGAAATAAATGGTAATGAAGGGCAAAATGATGAACATCAGTCATCTTTGGAAAATAAAAATATTTTAACAACAAAACACTTTTTTTGTTACAGCTAAGAAAAAAAAAGCCAGACATACTTGGTAGGTTTTCTTTAAAAAATATATTACAATTCAATCATATCAAAGTGAAGTCTTGTGGGCTAGAAAACTGAAAATAGAAGAGTTAGGTCCAGTGCTCTAGCACTAGTATAAGTGTACCAAACATGGCAAGATTTTCTGTACAGTAATTAATAAACACACACCCATTCATTTTCAGTCATTTAAACTACTGTATTATACAATCTTTAATATAAAGCATTTTCGTCAAAATTAGCTTCTGTATTCTTCAGTCTGGATTTTAGAGCTGCAATGTAGGAATTGTTATTTGGAAACACACCTAATAAGAAATTCAGTTTTAGTCACAGTACTTTGAAAATCCAATACATTTTAAATAACACATTCCCCACTTTTGATTTTTCATTCTAACTTCACTTCAATATTAACTTGACTTTGCAGACTGTCTCAGCAGACAGTACGAGTACAATGAAATCTGCTTTCTCCTGTAATCTGCATGCGCATCTGCAATTATAATTAATAGCAGTTCTCTGGGTAGATTAAGATGAGGACAGTTTATGTGTAACAGAGTGATTAAAAAAAAAAAATTTGATAAAGTAAAGAGCCGTGAGGTTCATTATGCTTCTAAGTGACCAGAATTAATACGCCTACATTGTTTAAAAGTTCAAAGTTTATCCTCTCTACATCCTTTAAAATCAGCTATTGACTTTGTGCACAATTTTCTACTTTAATAAACTGATAAATTGCTAGGGATAGCTATCTCAGTTTCAATGATGTCTTTCTCACTATTGTAACGTGAACATACAGAGACAAAAGGAGTCTCCATTCACAGCCTGGTGAAGCCAATCCTCTATACAGATGGTGATTACTAAGTTATTACATCAGCTTATTCATTAAGTTCGTACCAGAACACAGTATACACGTTGAGAAGTGTTCTTTAAAGAGCACACTAGGATCTACAAAAAGGGCTACGTAACAGTCACGAGGTTTGAGTTGTGAGTCTCCGCCGAGTTAAGAGCAAAGTTTCCTCCAGAAGAAGCCTCCCTCTCCCCCATACAAGAGATAGGAGGATGGCTAACTCAAGTCCGATGTGCTTTTCTTCCTTTCCAATGATACATCGATATCATTTAACAAGACTATATTATCCCGGCAGGCAGTCGGTCTTCTGAGCATCTGTCAATGATCATCCACAAAGAAAACTCACAAATCTTTAAACTTGACCTAGATGTCTTGCAAACACAGCGCTGATATACGCAGACTGCTTACGCTGACTACTCAGCAGGAGTTGTACCCACGTACAGAAGGCTGACTTTGGTGGTGGGTGTATTTAGAACATAAGCAATAGGCAAAATGATCAGAAACTTATCTGTTCTCATGAGTATTTGGCTGAATATATCACTTGAGGATATGTGACCTACTGGAAATTTTCAGACAAGTTAAAAATCATTTATTCAGTTCTTCACTGATGTATATCAAAAAGAACTGGTTATATTATGAAGAATACTTGACCTAGCAGTCTCCAAATTATACATAGAGCAAGAAAATAAATTTTTGTGAGCCCACGATTGCTAAGTACAGCAATTTCTATTCACGGCATCAGAGAAGAAAGGTTTTATTTTAATGTCTGTCTCACACAGTACAAACATGTATATATCAGTAGCACTACATGTACCTATGTGCACACAAACTCAGTCGATACTTTGTCTTAAGGAGGGATTAAACGGTGGTTGGCTTTTGAAATCTTGTAGGCAGTTTCTATAATCGCAAAGTCCAAAGCCGATCAAACGTCTACTCCAAGGATGTGCAAGGATTGCCCAAGGAATTGCAAAGCAGCCACTGCTTATGTCCATCAGGAGCAAAGACCGTCAAGGGTCGCTTCATACAGGCACATCTGTTCGCAGCCTTGAGCACACCCACAGCGATGCCTTCAGAAGCAGCGCTCTCATTTTTCACCACTTTAATGACAACAAATAAATGCAAAGTACATTGCGTTTCCATTTCAGCCCTGTGATTCTTTTTCAAATGAAAACTTTTTTTTTTTTTTTTTTTTTAAGTTTTTCTTACGGTTGATCCTCTGCAATGCAGTTAGTATTCCAAAGGCAACGGGTTCCAATTTTCCTAGGAATATATCAACGCCATCACAATAATAATGATAATTCTTTGTCTGAGACTGTATTGCGATCCAGACTTTCAGATAAAAGAACCGTTGCGGCACTCCTTGTGCTGAGCTGGAGAGCGCATACACCGAACTGTTGACGTATCATCTGCCCTTCGCATCATACAGCCTATCACAGTTGCGATGTGCTGAAACGCGACCCCGGTGCAGAGAGAAGGGAGGACCAGTGGGACTTTATGCTTCCCATTATATGCCATACGATGCAATTTCCCATATCCTTTCTCCATCAGCCAGGGATGCACCACGCCTTGGGAGAACCTACTCATGACAAGCTGCAGAGTTAGCATCCGGGCAAGGTGGAAAAGGCTGCTGGAGTTGTGCTACCAGCATGCTAGCAGGTAGCACTGCTGATATTATCAGCAGTTGCAGCCAATACTGCCACAGCTCAGCCTATCACTGTTAGGTTTCTAAAGGTAACTTCCACTGAAAGAGAAGGGCCAGTTTAAATAAACCATTATATTTTGGGGCTGATATTTTTGGTGCACAATTTTGCATCAAGGGATGAATTCCTTGGCAAATTTTATTTCCGCTGAATTGTACAGGTCACAACTGACTATAGGAGACAGAGAAAGGAGCCTTTTGGAAGGATGAGCTCCATCCGCATAGTCAATGGAATGAGCTAAACTTTAAAGACAGTCTGCTCTTTCCTTTTCTTTTGCTTTCTTATTATTATCCTCAACAAAAACACATCGCAGGGTTTTTTTTTTTTTCCAATTAATACATTAATTTAAGCTATTATGTGTTTGCTAACCACCTATGACAGACATTAGTTTTACATTAATCCTCTCCCTCCCTGCCAGAGGGCTCCTTAACCAGACAAAATAAAGGCTAGTTGGCAAAAATGCAAAAATGAAAAAAAAAAAAAGACACAGTAGAGTATTTTGACAATTATAAGCTAGATCACTAGAAACATAGATGCACAGTTTAAAAATGGAGATACAAGTTAATGAAGAATGGGGTACATGTGTCACATTATTAGCAATGCAAAAGACCAGCTTAAGCATATTTTTCCCTACATCAACTATAAAAAAGAAAAGGTGCCTTTTCAGCAAATATGCACAGAGATTGCTTAGTTGTTTCGAAGAAAAAAAAAACAGAACATTTTACTATTTTTATCCTATATTACAGTCCATATTACTACCTGTTTATAAAATTTAAACCTTTCCTTGCACTTCAGATTTACAGCGTTCATCATCTTTGTCCTTTCACTCTCAGTCCATGCCGACAAAAATAAACTGATTTATTTTACATATTTTATGAAGTAGTTACTGATATGTTATGCATTATTGGTTGTATATGGCAGAAACAGTGGTCAGAACTGCAACATATGGATTTGAAACGTAGCAAATGATTTGCTGAGGACTGGTGCTGGGCCTAGAGAACCCAGTGACCTTGAGGCATCACATAATACTGACGTATGTAATGCTTTTATCATCTTCAAAACTATTCAAAAGCAAGGTATTCCCGTAACCAGTAACAGACCAAAATCTGATGATAGTTTTCCCAAACAATTGCAGTATTGGGCCTTGCTATATCCCATCAGATCTTGTTACTTAATGTCTTGACTAAAGATCAGAATGGAAGGTAAGTTTTGGCAACACAGTTTTTCTTCTATGTAACTAGGAATCAGATCACCTGTACAAAGTGGCATTTGGTAAACTGCACTGTCCTGGGAGTATTTCTACTCTGAAACATGACAAAGTAAATCACAAACATGAAGTCCATATTTAAAGTAGCTGAAACGAGAGCTGTTACCAGAATTGATCTGCAAACTACTATTTTTAAGCCAGCAGATTACAGTGTAAATGTGCTGCATACCTGTCTCTATAAAATTAACTGCTGCCAAAAAAATCCCAAAAAACAAACAAAAAAACCCCCACTGATCAGGATCTCCTATGCAGCATCTGTCCATCTGTCCCTTGTACATACAATACAAACCTCATCTTGAGATTCCCGGTTAATGTATAGCAATTGTCTACTGGACAGATTAGGAGCCAAATATGATGGTAAATTAGAGGAAAGGGCATAAACCACGCCACTGTTCTCCTCGAGAGTCCCACTGTGCTACACATTAGCTTTCAGGGTCATTCGCTGCCGACCTCCTTCGTAGAGGACGTGGGGCTATCTCGCACTGGTAGCAAGTCATAATGACATGGAATGTGGCTGTTTTTTGGAAGATCATAAGGATCCTGGCTGAAATGTCCACTGTTACTGAACGCTCCCTGGACAACACTCACCGTAGGTTCTGCGACAAAAGAGAACGTATACACTGAGCGCAAGAAAAGGCAAACAGAAGGCAAGCAGAGTATTTCAGGTCAGTCTGCATTGCAAAATATTCTCTCCCTGCTGCTTAAATATATAGATTCTTTGTTGTGCTGAGTCCTGAAATGAAGGTGTAGAAATAAAAGTCGATGTTCATGTGTCTTGGCTTTACACCAAATAACATCTGTGAGCCTGCATCAAGGCCCTGCCATGAGTGTATTTAATGACAGAACCAAGCAGAGTAGCATCTGTTCCTGGTGCGCAAACAAACTAAAAAAGGCAAAATTCTGGCCATGTTGGCCCAAATTTGGGGCTTTTAATCAAGATCTTAAGAAAAATCCTTAGTAGCACAATAGGGATCCTGATGGATTCCAGAGGAATCTCTTACTGGGAACAGAAATAGAAAATGATATGCTCTAATACACGTGACATGCACACTATTTCAGTCCAGAGATCATAAGGATAATTACCATTCCACAAGAACCCCAAAGGCTTCTCAATAATGCAGCAACTACATAGGACCCATATCAGCAAAATAACACTTTTGTGGGTGAAGATGTTCCTTTTTCTGACCAAGGAGAGGAAACAGAGCTCTTCTATCCCTCACATACACCTAGACCAGCTGTATTCAGTATTTCGCAGCCTAATCCAGAGCTGAATAATACTGCAGTTAAATGCTGAGCTTATCTTTGGCTGTTGTTTAAAGAAAGGCTTCCAGACTAGGGAAATTTAGAGGTGCCTTTGGCTACAGAACAGAACTGAAGGTATTTCAAACTGTCTTCTCAGGAATTACACCACTTTATCTCAAAAGAATGAGTTTGTTATAGCTTTCGAGCAGGAGACAGAATCTGAAAGCATTAACCTTTTTTCAGTGATTTTCCATGTGTTTTGACTAAACTGATCCAGAAGAAGAGTCTTGTACTCCTTGTCCTTAAGCTTCTCAATCTAAAAATGTAGTCTGTACTTACCAACTTCATAAACATTCTTATTGGCTGAAGCCGAGTTGGCAATTTCGGCGTATGGGGAATCCCTGCGTGCTGGTGACTTCATTTCAACGTATCCACATTCTGAATTTTTTGGTACAAGAGCTGGTGGGTCTTTTATAGTAGCATATGGGTTTTCAGAACTACTTAAAGAGCAATTACTTAAATTGTATTCTGAGTTCTTCACCAGATCTGAAAGAAGAGAAACAAACTGCTCTTTCAAATGTGCTACGTAAATATGGGCATTGCTACTATTCAGAGAAAAATACGTTTTCATTTCTGAAAAACTGTGCTGTTATACGGACCTTCTGTAATTTTAAGTTCTACAAAACTGCTCATAAACGAGTATTTAAATGGAAACTAGTCGCAACACTTCAAAAATTGTCTTACATAGCAATTAACAGAGCCACTTCCTACCTCTCTGCTCTTTTATGGGTCTGATCTTGCCATAGGCAAATTCTTACTGCCAAGTCTGAGCACCTTCAGTTCCCATTAAACACAGGTAATTTGCAGAATCAGGTTTTAATTGGCACTTCAGAATACCTTTTGCCTTTGCAAGTGCTAGACTCAGGAAACTATTAAAATAACTGATCTAGTAGACTGCTCCCCATACTAACGGCTAGGCTGGTAAGGTGATTTCTAGGAAAGGCCCCAAGTTTGAGTACGCAGCCATGAAAACATGCTGACTAGTAACCAGTTTCTCCTAAGTTTCCATAAGGTTATGCATAGGAGAGTTGAGGAGGACGCGTCAGATGGCTTGTCATTTTGAGATTTGACTGAAAGACAAATAACTGGTTTCAGAAGTATTTTCTCATGCTGGAAAGAGATTTTACAGTATCCGTGTTATTTTCTGTGTTACTTTGTATTCTGTGTTATTCTGCGGTATTCTATGTTGTTTCAGTTTTAAAGCTGAGACTTTCTCAGTTGGTTCTGAATATCCAGCTTGAGACTGACTATGAGGAGCTGATCAGTAAATACTGGCTTATAACTCAGTGACACCTTCAACGTATTTGAAATTAGGCCTCTCCTAATCCTCCAAAACCAAGGAACGTCAGGTAGCAGCTGCTACATATTTACCTCATTATTCTTTTATATTTAGCTACGCTTTTTTCACTGTTTGGATATCTAGACATTCGAGTCACCTTGGCATACCTGAATCATGCAACAAAAATAGTGACTCACACCAGTACAGTCCAGTATAAAGTCTCGTGAGAAAATCATGTAACTTGAAAGATCAAAATATCATTTCCCTGAATTTCCTGAGCTTTTCACTCCTCTCTACACATTCATACTTTCCAAAGGCCTGCACTGAGCTCCATGAAGCACTGCAGGCTTGTCATGGCACAGTCCTACGTGGATCACGCCAGCTGCAAGAGGAACTGGATCTCCTCTAAAGCCTTTCTCTGGAGGCAGCATGAATCCCTACCTGGCTGACTGGGTTGAAGTTAGGGGCCATCCCCTTTTATGGGCCAGAACAGAGCCATGTTGTGATTCAGGTAATACAGGAACAGTTGATGTGCGGGACATGAGAAGCTTAGAATGTCTTTTTTTTTTTTTTTTTTTTAAAGAGAAAAAAACCCCAAACCATAAAAGCAATCCCTCCCCTCAAAGAAAACAACTCCCCCAAAACAACCCTTCATGCATTGTTTCAGTGACTACGTACAATTTAGTCCAAAATTATTTTATATTCTCTTTCACAGAAATCAAAGATGATTTAGAAGAGGAAATTAAATATCTATATTATTTCATTTAAATGCATCAGAAAATACACTCACCTTTCAGGGATTTTCCCAAATATCCCCTATCAAGTCCAAAAGCACCTGAGGAAAATGATGATACCAGAAACATAGCAGCTTTAACATCAAAGTAAAATGATTAGATAACAGCTTCTAACCTTCTAAAAAATTGCTTTGTGGTTAATTTCTACCCTGGCAGAGGAATGCTCTTACAAGCACTGAGCTACCCAGTCCAGAGTTACAAAAGCATTGGTCCTATGTGCTTGCACACTTCCAAATAGTAGCTCCCTGAGCAAGGCAGGCGTTTAAGGTCATAAGGGACTATAAAATTATCTACTTTGACCTCACATATGTCACAGGCCATTACATTTCACCCAGTTACTCTTGAATGAGCCCAATAACTGCTTTTTGATTAAAGCGTATTTTTTGTCTGAATAAACTGTATCTCCCAGAAAGGCATCCATCCTGACCCGAAGACCTCAGGGTATAGCAAGTTCACTGCAACTCTTGGTACTTTACTCCTAAGGTTAATTACTCCTGTCGTATTTTTCAGGGTCACTCCTTTTCAGGCCCTTGGCCTACAGGAATGGCCTAAAGCTCTTTATGTCCGTGTCTACAGCTATGCAATTGTCTGCTATTAACACATTTTCCCCAGGATAAACCCGAATATAAACAACAGCAATCAGCAGTGACTGACAACTGGTTCTGGAGATCTGGCACTTATCTAGTTGCTAATCCATTCAAATAGCTTTAAGTGATATTGTGAAGTGCTAATTTTTTAAATCAGAATGCATCGTGGTACTATGTTAGAAGCCTTTCAAAAGCCTAAAACTATTATGTCTAACACAGTATCTCTATCAACAAAACTCACAGTATCCAAGAACAAAATTACATTATTTGGGAATATCTGTTTTTAATAAAACAATTGGCATAAATTGTATTCTCATCCCATAAATCTTCCTTAATTAGATGCCATGTCAACTGTTCTGTTGTTTTTGCCTGGACTAATGCCAAGGTCCCCAGCCCAGAGTTACCCAAGTCATCCCATTTTCTCTCTCAGAAAACCAGCATGTCATCAGCATTCATCCAGTCCTCTGGAATCAACCCGTCTCTCCATGGTTTATTACTATAGGTTAACCACAGCTAATATCTCTTAGGAGTTTTGAGTACGAGGACAAACACTCTAAGCAAACGTAGAGCTGAAAAACATTATGACTGAAACCCTTTCGTGAAAAAAAGTTCTTAGGCTGAACTATGGTTAGCTGAAGATTTGGGATGAGGGGGTGGAAAAAATAGTGGCTGCAAACTACGATTCTGATTCCCAGAACCCGATACTGGTAGGGACCAGAAATGATGGTGGTGAAACAATGTTCTAAATTATACTAGCGCTGAAAATCCCTATCAAGCTTTTTACTGGTCAGAGATATGATCAGTGCAATCCAGTGCAAGCCTTTTTGGAATTCATGAAGGATGAAAAGACAGCAAAAAGCAGGACATAGGACTTTCACCACTTGGGGAATTTCCCTTCATAAGAACAGTGCTCTATCTCTTGGCAAGCAGGAGCCTTAACTCGGAAGATGCTTTTAGAATGAACATATAAAGCAGCTCAGATGATTAGAAGCTATTTTTCATGCATCAGTTCCATAGGACGGGGACTAAAACAAGAAAAAAAAAAGAAAAAACCCACAGAACTATGCAGTCTCCCAGTGATTTAATATGAATCTGTGTAATTTTGCCAGAGTGGATCCTTATTGCATAATACCCACTGTCTAACAAAACTAATATGCAAACGTTTCTATCAAAATAATGTGTTCTTTTGCATATCATGTCTGCACCGGGCATCAGTCTGTTCACTGTTCCTCTCAACCAGTCATATTTGGTCTCTGGGGATCCGCCTTAAAGGAAGGTCAAACCCATAACCCTGATCCTCACACACTGCCTGACAAGCCTGGCATTACAGGTTTTGTTACACTCTGTAACATACTGTCACAGAAGAACCCTTTTGATACCACTTGCCTGGAGAACCAATCCTACACGGGGAAAAAAAACTCTGCCTTCCAATCCATCACAACCACAATGAGTAACATCCACCTTTTCCTCCTTTTTTTTTCCTTACCAAGCTCATTGAGGTAACCACCGTGTTTCCAGTCTGCAGGCAGCGTTCCCGTGTAGTCCATGACGGTGCCTCGTTTTCCAGGTTCCACATTTTTAAGATTGACAAACAGCTGGTTGTTTTTTGACTATTTCAAAGAAAGACAGATAACAGGAACTGAAAATGATTAAGGGTTGCCGAATTTCTACAAGGTGATAATCAATGAAAGTAAAAATAAATTCAATACAAGACATTAGGGAAGAAAGTAAAAGATATCAGAGGCTCATCTACACAGAAGCCTCTACATTTTTATGTTTTACCTTTGCCAGGGTCAGTCTGTCCATGTTGTTGACATGAGGTGGGGTGGTACACTGTGTTAGAGTATGGTAACTAGGGTTGGAGAAGTAGTGACTGTTAGCATTTCCACCGTTACCATGAGGCATGGTTTCTGAAAGGAAAGTAAAAAGAGAATGAGCAACTTGATGTGCCATCTCCCTTTCTAAGATATGTTCTTGACAGTGCTGCATTAATTTCAGCATTTGGTCCAGAGTTTCTTGAAGAACAAAATTCTGAAAGTTTTGCATACATTTAAATCAACTAAACAGAGCAGTAAGTGACTATCCATGACTTCACTTTCAGCAAAGAGCATTCTCAAGTGTTACTGGCCGGCTTCCCTTTCTGCCGTGGTTCCTTGCTCTCTTTGCCTCCTTCCACTGTCTGTAGCTGTAGCACTGTCCTAATTGTAGACACTTTTATCACCAAGGCCACAACATTTTCTGGTTCTGCTTCTACTGTATCACTAACCCTGCTGCTATTGTCAAAAGATGTCTTTATCTGCTCTGACAACTCCATACTCCCACTGTTTAATGCAAAGAAACATTTGGGGATGTTACACAGTAAAGCAAGGTGTAGGTATGGTCAGCGAATTCCTTTACTCAGCAGGAAACATATTTTACAAGGGTTAAACAGCTTTACAGCATTAAATGCAGAGGTTAAAAAACTGACACAGAACAAACTAAATGACTATAGATGCTAGACCAGCATCCTTCTGCACTCGGATGAGCCACCTCTGCCAGCTGAGAGGCAAACACATGAGCCTGCCCTAGCACCCCACGCGTCTGGTGTGCCAGTGGCGCTGCCAGCAGGGTCCCAGCAGCCGCTGTCCCGGAAAGGGGCACTGATAGCAGTGGGTCTCGGCCTTCATCCTCTTCAAGAGGGGAAAGCTTGCCCTGCCTCTCTTTCCAGTGAGGCTTTCAGGGCAGAATTTCAGATACCCTCTCTGGGAACCAAATACACTCCTGCTCGCAGTAGCACTCACTAACGCAAAGAGGTGCAACGTACGCATTCAAACATTGTTAGGGCCAGATTTGAACCTCAGTTAAAAGCTCAAAGCCAAGAGGGGGAGAAAAAAAAACCCTTCTGCTCCAAAATTCCTGCACAGATTTGCACTTACCTGCAATGGTGTAATCTGCATTGATGACCCGCATAGCAGGGGTATAGGTCACTGCGGGCATATGTGTTTCTTTCCCTTTCTGCTTGTGTCTGTAAATGATGAACAGCACTAGCAGGAAAAGCACAACCAGGACAAGAATGATGATGCCTGCTATAGCCCCTATCTGGTACGAATCAGCAGGGATGGCAGTGCTGGTACGGCTTAAGCTGTTCAAGTTTCCCACTATAATTACACCAGCTGAAATACAAACAACGGAAATATACAACACAAATTTATGCAGAGGCTCATGTGTCAGGAGTAGAGGACAGTATTTCACTTCTAAATCTTTCTGCTAATTCTAACTGTATCTAATAATGCAAAAATAGAACTATGTCAGAAACCAATGTAAAGACAACCCTAGCCTTAAGGAAAAGCATTCATCATCTTTATAGAAAGAGGTATTTCATGGATTTGAAAAAGTAAGACCATTCTCTAGGCAAAACATACAGAGCAGATAAAGCACATGCTCTATCAGCAGCTTTGGACAGCACTGCAATCTAGAAGATTTCATGCAATCTGCACCTGAGCGTGTTGCTCCAATAAACTATCTCTGAGGCATCTAATATTTAAAAAAATCTACAGAGTACATCTAACTTAATAAAACAGACTATTTAAACACACATAATTTATCAGATTAAATTAACAACTGATACAGACATGACATCTAATAGACTGATCCTGTTTTTAGAGAACCCAGTCACAATAATTTTATTGCATCTAGGCTTTTACCTTGATCACACCTGGCCCCCTTCCAGCCTGGGCTGCAGTAACATGTTCCTGTAATGTGGTCACACGTGGAGTTGTTCAGACAGTCGCATAACTGCCGGCATCCATACCCATAGGTACCTTGAGGGCATTCTGCACAAAATAAGATTAAATAAGTACACATCAAAAGTAGACGCAAGTTATTGCTGCTGAAATGTTTTGCTATTGCACACCTACAGGATCTTATATGCCCGCACTTGAGCTTTGTCAAATCACACATGTTTTTTTAAGTGGCCAGCAGATGGCAATATGTTCTTACTGGTAGAACTCTACCGAAAACACTTTCCCAAGATAAGCAGGGATCGTGGGTGCAGGTATGTGCGCAGGCGGATACGCATGTAAAGGCAAAAGGGGAATTACACTCAGAAGTTATTTTCCATGACCCATAATCTTGGTGCTTCTAAGGAAATGAATATGAAATCAGAAAAACAAAGATTAACAGGCTAGACGACAATGAAAAATGGACAAAAGGTGAATAAAGTGCCAGTTTTACACCAGGATGTCAGGTATCCCCAAGTTATTCAAATCTCAGCACTTGAAACATCATGTAATCGTATAAGTGATGTCAGATATGTGGCTGGTGTCATGTCATATGACATATGTGCTACTGTGGTAACGGAGTAGGAGATAAGAACTGTAGGAATGAGTCTAATATACACCATATATTTATAAAGAAAATGAAACCGGTCCTGCACTGCTTATAGCATATTTTGACATCATAATGAGAAACTATCACCGAGAAAAATGTGAAGAACCTATGAAAAGTAAGCTAACTGGAACAGTTTTACAGGAACTTGTCTCTCCCAAAATGATTTGCATACAATAATTAATTACTGATCAAAGTGTCTGCTTTGCCACGTAATTAATATGGTAGAGAATTATCCTGCACCAATAACAATGTTTTTTTTTTTTTTGTATCGCCACCTCTGTTAACGTGTGACTTTACATTATTGTACTACAGATGGTTTGAAAAAGTGTGGTGTTTCTTCTCCTTTTGAGATTCAATTTTCTGAATGTCTCAGGGGTTTTGTAACTAGACTGATTTGTTTTCCTTTTTTAAAAAAAAAATCCAACTCATCTTTTATTTATTCGTACATTAGAATAATTTACAAGATAATGCAACACAATAGGTGCCAGAGAAACTTTTTTGCAGTCTTGATAAAACCAGATACAAGTGCAATTTCATGCTTATTCTTCTCTTGGTTTCATTCAGTAAAACAAGATTAGCACTACTGAAGACCATGGCTAGCCAAAAAACATTGTTCTGTGAGGTATTTTGGCATTTTGAAATCTGAATTGGAACAAAAAGTCTATTTTTTAAACTAAAATTCCAGTTCAGAAATACCAAAACATTTTAATGAATCATTATCAGATCATAGGACAAAATACCAAATCTGTGAAACAAAATAATAAATTCACATTTGCCAAAACATTAAAATAAATATTTTGTTTTGACAACCTCAAAAGAGGATCTTGCAAAAAAAGTTTATCTAAACACTATCGCTCTTTTGAAGCGAAACATTTTGAATCAGCGAGGAATGCCCATTAGTTTTAGAAAAGTAACACGTGTTGCAGCTGGGGCTAGACTCACTGTTGAGAGATTAAAGGGTGCCTGTAAGGAGAGATGTTTAGTACAGGGTAATGCCCTCCGGCACCTTCTACTCCAGGGCTGCCAGGTGTGGTGCCTGCGGCCACCACGTGATCCTTCTGCTCCGACGCAGCTACATCAGCCCTGGTTGCAGATAACAGGGAGCGTGTTCCGCTTTGCCCTGTGCAGGCTGCTGCTGAAGCCAAAGATCCATTTAAGCCTTCAAAATAGTAATGAAGTAAAACATCAGGGGCATGTAGGTCTTGTGTTGAACGGATGGCTTTGCAGTGCGGTACAATGCGTGAAGTATGGGAGCACCGTTCTGTAATCTTAACAAAAGTTGGACTACCCGGATTCCCTGCTTTGAAGCCTGATTAGTCTTCTAGTGTTTTACAACATCATACCACCACTGATTGTAGTGGCGTTACTCTTGATTTACTGTTATGCAACTGGTGAAAGAATTAGCCACATACGAAAACAAAATGCCATTTATCGTCCTCTTATAATCCAATTGTATCGTAACGTCACATTGCAAAGAATTTAATCCACTAGGATTGATGTGGTACATCTAATCTTTAGTTTTCCAACTATTTATTTTCATTGTGGTTTATGCTAATGACAATTACTTGGATTCATTTGTTACTTTTACATGTCAGGGTTGTTGGGAGTTTTTTTTAGCATTATGCCCAAAGCAACCAGAACGTAGTGCAATGTCTTTCGATTTATAGCTACATTGAAAAGGAACAGCCATCATAATCAGTCCCAATAATTAATTCTGTGGGTTTTCATATGTTTGGAAAAAGCCTTGGTCGAATTCCTGAAGCTCTTGCTCAGCCAAAACTGCCAGTGAGGCCAAAAGGCTGTATGAGAACACGGACCAAAACAACAGAAGTTCGGCTCGAGGTTTTAGTATTTGTTGTTATCAAGCATGACCAATTCCAGCTCCCACTTACTCTGCTCACAGTGTTTCCCCATGAATCCTGTGCGGCAGGTACACTGCCCCGTTATGTGGTCGCAGTCGGCTCCGTTCTGACATTGGCAAATCAAGGCACAATCCTTCCCGTAAAACCCTAGGGGACATCCTGCAACACAAGGAGGGGGAGGGAAAACAGAGTGAAAAAACTGCTCTAGAAATAACATTCAAATATTCTTATGCTATTGAAAAGTCATTTCTGTAGCCCTGCTACGCAACATGCGCTCCGTAAGCGCAACAGATTAAGACCTACCCTATTCTAAGCAGTTTAAAATATGCAGCAGACAAACAACTATACAAAAATGAGAATGGGAACTTGTGGGGACAGCAGACGATCAGAAGAAGGTAGCAAGATGGGCTGTTAGAAGCAATGGGTTTTAAGGAGATATTTGCAGGAGAAGAAAGAGGGTGCTTTGTGAACCAGTAGAGGGAGGCTGTCTAGCGATAAATGGATCTTTGGACATATTTTCAGCACAGTCGATGTTGAAGCATAAAGAGCAAAAATAACAACATATTGTGTCTCCACTCTTCACAAAGATGCCACTTCAGTATGAAGACGACGTATCACCGCACAGAGATCATTATTCACCAGCAGGAAGCAAAATAACCACGAGAGCTGACAGCTGAACCAGTACCGTGAATGTGTTCCAGAGCTGCATCCATATGGCCCTATAATATATGTGTTATTTCCTGCCACTATGACACTGTTCAGTTGAAAAAGAAGAGTTGCGACTTCATGAAAACTGTGCTTTTTAACACTGAATGCAAAACAATTAGCTATTTATTTTGAGTTCAAAGATAATACTTGTGCCCGGATTGTAAACAGTGGGCATGCCTCGAATGAAGATAAGCCAAATACGAGCCATAAATATAACCGCTTATGATAAAGATAACAAGAAACCAACCTTTTCCCTATCAATATCCATCTCTAACAAATTTTTCTCTTTCGAACTTCGTGTGAACTGTTAGCCAGCATATAATGAGTGCCATATACCTATTCCCAGTCACTGCATTGCTGATATTTTTCTTCTAATGAAAACATCTTAGAAACGTCAGTAATTTAATGTATTAATTATACAAAGAAAATTCCAAAAGAAATGATGAAATAACAACCTCATGAAGTTCGGCTTCTAAATTCCAGATAAAATAGCTTCTATATCGGTATATGTGCCGAGCAAGAGTTGCTGTGAGCAGTCGCCCTCCAGGATGTAACAATTACAGACGAGAGATGGACCACACGATCACTTTGCAGTGCCGACAGGGACTGTGCCTCAGTAGATCACAGCCACAGCTAAGGCACAAGCTATTCTTGTGCTTCAGTCAGCTCTGTGTTATGATGTTATAAGATTGGTTACTGCATCCCCAGCGCTGGAAGGTTTCCTGGGGAGGTTTTGGAGAGGGAAGGAATTACACAGTACCAGCACGCTGCCCGCACAGCTGATGGCATCCACACTGCACATAGGGCCACAATGACCCACGTGCAGTGGTGACATCCAGGGACACCCAGCCGCAGCCAAAAGTTGCCTTCCTCTGCAGGAAGGCCAGAGAGGAGCCTGAATGCAAACATGGCTGAAGCTGTGCCGGGGTGTACACGAGGACCTCTCCGGCGACTGCGGAGGCAATGCAGTAGGCCTGCTGGGTGTGAAAAGGTTAGCAGCGCAGAAAGAAATCCGTAAGTAAAGTGGTGAAAATACCAAAGGAAAATTCTGTCACTGATTTGCAGGCCCATAAGAGCATGAATGGACAATAAGGGTCACTTACTTTGGGTACAGTAAAGGCCAGTCCATCCCGGGGTACATTTGCACTCCCCGTCATAGGCACTGCAGTAAGCTCCGTTGTGGCAGTTGCACGTGTGGATGCAGTTGGGACCCCAGTGGGAAGGTGGACAAGCTAGAACAACAAATCAATTAATCTCAAACGACAAGGATCCTCACTGCTCATTAACATTGAGCACTCATTCAAATATGAGTCTTGCTTGGTTTTTTTTTTTTTTTTTTAAACCACATTAGGCTGCTCTGTTCTGAGCAGATAGACAAGCACTGATTTTGGTTTTTTTTAAACTAATGAGTCATTTGTTCTAGATAAAAAGTGCTGGAAAAAAAATTATACACGTGAAAGAAACCAGAGGTACATATCTGATACTAGGTAACTAGGACGCTGTTATCTTATACTAGTTTTCTCACAGACTGGATCACAGAGCAACATCCATCTCTTTTCTTGAGTGAGTTTTTCATCTGAAGACAGTTCAACTGCACACTGTCAAGGGGTTAAGCATTTTAAATCTCAAACGTGAAGGAGAACAGACAGAGAAGGTTGAAACGTATCTTGTAGCCTGACATAACAGCAAGGCTACTCCCTGTATTTCCACTGTTAGATTCTGTATTTTTGCCTAAGTGTGGAACATGTAACTAGATTAAGGTACAGTTTCTGGACCGGATAAGGCTTCTGATTTACCCGGTTGTTTCCACAGGCCCACCAATCAATATATTTCTAATAAGCAAGCAACTATAAAGTAGGAAGTTTTTTTTACTCATAACAGTGTCTAAAAACATTATGAGATGCAATTTCAGTGATTACTTTGAAAATGTCATGGTGAACAAATCAGATACTGAATGCTACCATAAGAGTAGTGAAGTAATCCCAAAATGCTAATTATTGTTCAGAGACAGCAACAGAAAAGTTTCCCTATGTCAGAATATCACTAAGTGCAGAAGGTGCTCTAAGAATAGGTCTGTTCTGTGAAAACCTAGGATTTACATCTTAAGGTTTTTTGTTCCTTTAGTATAGACTTGTGCTATTCAAAAACAGTTCTCTGGAAGCAAAAAAGGAGTATTTTACAGGAGAGGAGAAACAGGCTAGACTCTAAAGTCTGATCCCTACTTCTGTATTAGTTTAAAAAGACTGATATCTCCTCATGATTGTACACTGGATTTGGTTGTCCAGAGACCTGTCTTAGGAGCAAGAGAAACTTTTTGATCCTTTAAATGTTTGTACAAGCAAAAAGATTGATATATGTGTGGCCTGTATTTTTGCAAAGCGTTACCCTTGCCCACAATTCACTGTTAAGAAACATATTCCATTTTAATGAAATAAAACACATTTTGTAATAAGTTTGCTGCTGTTGTTTCAATTGGTGATTTACAGTGATTTTTAGTACTGTTATTTCTTGTATGACATTAGTGGTCAGCCAAGAAGGAATGTAGATCACATACAGAAGAAAGGTTAAGTGTTTCAAGAAGGTCAGTAGTTCCAAAAGAAATTAATGGAATCATTATTTTCCATGGGAACGAAAGGCTGTTTCATAAAGCAAATAAACTTTTCCTATGGTTCCTGAGCACAGCCTCAATAGAAGCCTCCATTCATACTGCTGGCACCATTTTCTTATATTCATTCAGTGATTAAGTCTCTCCTCTTCCCAAATACTCCTATGCTGCTACTCTTCCAATAACCTGCTTATTTCACCATAAAAATATGGACCCAGCACCTATGCTGCTACTGGCTTCCACAGGAACAGGCTCAAAATTTATTTTCATCTCATACATAGTTGCGGATGCTAATCACTTCGCAGAATTTAGCCAGCAAAGAAGGGTTTTTTCCAAACGGACCAGATGTTACATCGCACCGGTACAGAGCCAGCTAACCTGGACCAGTCAATGAGGCATGTTATTAGGAAATGCACCTCCCTGGAAACCCTTGCGCAGTGTCTTTTGAATTTTGAGGTATGAGGGTCTGATGTAACTACATTTATTCTTAAAAACGGGCTGACTGAAGTTTTTGTACACATGCACTGCAGGACTATGTGCATTTTATTACTTTATGGAATTGGTTATGCTTCCTTTGAGAATTTTGTTTCAGGAATTTGTTTCTTGTATCAGGAACGTATCAGTAGTACACCTAATTATTTAATAAAATAACTCTGTGAAGCAGCCCCCCAGCCTTCTTAGAAAGTTCACAATGCAAATGAGTTTTTGTAATAACGCAAATAAGTTTGTAATAATGCAAATGAAATACAAAAAAGGCAAATCTCTCTTCATGACACATCATGAAGTTCTCACTTTTCACTTTGAAAGTATTTTTTTCACCAAGAAGTAGAGAATTTAAAACAACTAGTCACGGTTCAGCTACTGAAAAGTAACAGAAAAAAAAGTTGACACTTACGCTGAGAGCAGTCACTACCAATCCAGCCAGGGTAGCACTGACAAGACCTGTCGATAGGATTACACGTGCCGTTATTGGTACAGGTGCAGATTCCAATGCAGTTCTTGCCAAATCTGCCGCTGGGACACACTGAGAACAAGATATCAGTATTAGAATTCTTTAGAAATTAGCACATAGATTGCATCTTCTTTATTTTAAGAAAAAACAACTGGTGTTTGGATCAAGAAAAGTATATTATTTAGTATAATACTGAAGCAAGGCATTATAGGTTCTGGTAAGCCCATTTCAATTACCCATTTTACAAACAATACATAGAAAAAAGAGCGTTGGTTTGAAGAGAGGCATTTTTCATACTTCTCATAAATTTTCAAACAGCTTAAAATTGCCTAAGATTCAACATTTACAAACTTCACATACTACAACAGAAACCATTTTTAGTCTTATAGGTATCCAATAGATAAAAGGAACGTTATTAGAATTCTTGGCATCTACCAAGCATCGTAGTAATTAGAGGAGCATTAATTACAGCTTGTACCTTCATTACAAAGGGCTCCTGTAAATCCAGGTAAGCAGTCACATAGTCCAGTAATGTGGTGGCAGGGACCACTGCTGTGCACACACTGGGGGCATGTCTGGCTGCAACGGTGTCCATAAAACCCAGGGGAACAAACTGGAATTAGAAAGAACAGACCGTCGTCGTCTCTGGCGCTACCTATACAGCCATGAACTCCTCTTTAGTGGGCTCACCGCTTGATCAGCTCTACTTTCTAAATACACAAGGATTGCAAGGGTGGTTGTTATTATTCATGCAGTTTCAATAAACGCAGAATGCTGTACACGCATGTAAAGGAGATTTAATCCTCTTCCTTGAGGGCTTACTGTAGTCTAGTTAGTAATTGCCTAGTGGACAATCCATTACTTGTCAGGTCAAATACACTGTTACTTAAGAGAACAGAAACATTTTAATTGTGCTATTTTTGAAATATATATACATATTTGCCTATATATTATATGTCTTCTACAGCATGAACATCTTTTAAAAGCGTATTTGAAGAAAAATACTTTAAAAACGAGGGAGACAGATAGATAGATAGTTTTATCTGTAGACGAGTAGAGTCTCCTTAAACTTCAACTTCTTATGCACCTCCTAAATTGGTATACAAATCTAGACGCCTTTAGCCATTACTTCACTGAAAAAAGGCATAAATGTTTTCAAGCCATCCTTTCAGTTAAGTATTCACTGTACTCATTACATGAGATAGTCAGCTACACATCACCTCCCTTGCTTTTACAGAACTTGAGACCTGAAAAATACAGTCCTCTGCTTAATTCTTATGCCAAAGGCACTAGTCCCTTCTTATGCAGACCACCACCATCAGCCAAATAAACCGACGGGGGGGGGGGGTGGGGGGGGAAGGGGAGGGAAGGCTGTTGCATGAAATCTTTGTTTCTCTAATCCCTTTGGGCATTTTTTTTCCTGATTAGAGTATTAGGTAATGCTTCAAGTCAAATATCTGTTGCACAGCAGCAATTAGCACTTACGAAAAGCAACTTGGTATCTTTTCAATATTTTAATTTCATTCAAGATTCAGCCTTTCAGTTATACGCTTGATATAAGTTACGTGGTCGGATTTCTCTAGGGAACTTAACTTTTCCAAGTGAAACAGTGCCTTAAGGTCTTCCTGTTTACTGAACAGGCACTTTCTGATTGGGAATCAAATTATTTGTACGTCCTCCTGGCCTCTGAACCGTGCATGAGAGCCTGGCTCCAAGGGCCATTGGAGGGGAAGCTGCTTCTCTTCGTTATATACATTGGTTCCAAGGCACAAGGAAGTTTTACATTTAGTCTACCTTTGGATTAACTGATTAACTGGAAAGCCTTCAGAGATGAGATAGTGAGAATAATTGCTGCACTCAGTTAGAAATGCTTAAGAGAAACTAATACTACCGTAAAGCATTTAGTACTACCAGAGGCAACCACACTTTTCACCCTGACATACTGCCGTGCCTGGACTCCTCTGGTTCTCCCTTCACCTTCTGGGTCTTCTTCCTTTTCTGCCTCTTTCAGAGGACCCAGTAGCCTCTCTGCTTGGCTTTATTCCACCTGCTTCTTGACCTCCTCCGGAAACAGGGCTAGCCTCCAAGCGTGGAGGAGTCGCGTTGCTCTGCTCTGGCCACCTCTCCCTCCTATCTGCTACAATGCGAACTGAGGACAGGTGGGCAACTGGTAAACTGTGATAAATTTTCTTGGATGGGCGGACATTTTGCACATCATCTTATTTTTGCCTCCCTGTTTCCAGTATGATTTGCCTCTCTTCTCCTGGTAACAAACATTTAGGTTTTACAGCGACGAATTTTTCAAATCCAAGCACGTGTACACATAACACCTCTTACTTACAGTGAGGCCTGATCCTACTGGTCATTCTTTGCTACTTCAAAAGAAATGTTAAAAGCAATAATTAAGCTAATGATTCCTATCAAACTCAATGGGAAGCTAAGGTTTCTAACTTCTGAAACTCGGGCACGCTTTAATTAGCCACTAAATATCTACTGAAAAATGAATCTTGGTCAATCACATTTGGGAACGTCAGCCTTAGAATGGACTCCCTTACCATATTTGTTGCTTATAAAGTCACATGCACAGCTATGTGACTGCACCACTAGTAAATAAATGCAAAGTTATGCAGTAACTAGAAGAGGGCTGTGGGAAACGTTGTTAACTTCAACTAATACCTATTTCTCTACGCTCATACAATTTGGCAATGAAGAAGTCCAGTCGAGGACTGTTTCACAGCACAGTTAACACAGTAGTACAGTATTATATCAAATATATTCCAAATAAAAGAGGGAGAAACTGAGATTTCAAAGCATGTATTTTGTGCTTACTTCTCTGACAAGTGGTGCCTCTGTATCCTGGCGCGCACTCACAGATGCCATCATCGGGAGAGCACGAAGCTCCGTTTTTGCAGTAACAAGACAACGAGCAGTTTGGGCCCCACTGTCCCTCTGCGCACACACTGTCACAGTGTATGCCTGCAACCAGAAATGAAGAGAACTGTCATCGCTTGTACATCAAGAGCTCTTATTAGGTCATGGCATGCACAGTTAGTTTAAACCTTTGGTTCTCAGGAGGACTAGTACTTAAAACACTGCTAACAAAAACTATTTATTAATACCTCACTAACATCAGGGGAATACAGGAAGAACAAGGTAAACTTGTATTTCTGCTCCTGCCTTCCCTGCATCCCAGAACAGTGAACTTCTTATATTCCAGTTTTGAGGAGAGGTACATAAGGACTGATCCTGAGCTCTGTAACAGGAAAGCATTTCTGTAGCCAATTCACATGGAGAATAAGAGCTCCATGGGATTCTACCTCCAGGCTTCTTGCCTGCTGATATTTTAAGATCTACAAAGATGAATGCAAACCTCTCAATATTATAAATATCTCAACCATTTTCCAAGACTGCGCTCTCGCACTCTCTTGCACATTCTCTCTCTCTCTCTCTCTCTCTCTCTCTACGTATATATATCCTTTTATCTCACTTTCACTATTGCTATATGCTACTTAACAGTTAAAAACAGAAATGAAAAGTAGAAAATAATTCAAACACGGCAAGAGAACGGCTTTTGCTTCCGCCACAGCGGCTGCTTCAAAACAGCCAAAGCCTATTTTCAACCTTTATGTGCGGGAAAATACATGACAAAAGGTACCGCAGAAACTTTTCCTTCTGAATGCAAAAATTCTTCAGGCCTGAGATAATTTAATGTGATAATGGGGAGCGGGACGCAGAACGACTTCTAATTAGTAGTGAGCTGATTACTGCTAAGCCTCGTACCAAACGGAAAAACGTAGAGGGCACAAGGGGTTTCCAAATCTGCCATGTGAGCATTCCAAAATGCTGAGCCGCCGCCGTGTTAAGGATGCTGGTCAGTCACTGTTTTGTCTAACTGCCTTTGGCACAAAATTGATTATCAGATCACCATGACCCGAACCCCTATACATCAATCGTAACGCAAACCGCGAATTGGAATCGTCCAATTGGGGGTTTCTTTATTTATTTTTTTTTTCTCTATGCAAGGCAGCGGCATTAAATATAACTTTTTTGCTTGCTTTTTCCATTATCTACTTTTCTTTTTTAAAAGCGCGCCGCATGTTAAATGCCAGCAGGCAGCACTGTGGCACTCCGACCGTATTGTGTCTCCGGTATTTTGCATTAACAATTAAGTATTATTGTAGTGCCTCTACTGAATGAAGCACTTCGCTAAGGGAAAAGTGGACTGAATCCAACCACAAGTATGACTTGCTTTGTAAGTATTTCCAGCAAAATGTGCCACAGGTTCACTGGCTGCCAGAATCTTAAAAAAGCAAACTAGTTTCACATGTGACAAGTTAAAAAAAAAAATCTCTCCCCTCTGAAGAGCAAAACCCAGTGTTCGTACCAACACTGAAAAATAAATTACCCTGTTTTTTCACAGACCCGACGCGGAGGTAATTCCCCAACCCCCACTGCCTTGTAAAGCTGCCTATAGCCAGGGACCAAGTCTTTAATTAGAGAAAAGGTGAAACTCCAGACTCTCAATTTGTTTGTTTCTTTGCAACACAATCACCAGCTTGAGTCATTGAACCAAATGTTTGATTCAACAGATTGCACCAAACAACGGCAGCGACAGAGAAAACAGTCGGTTTTTAGAATCCACATCCAGAGCAGCAGCCGACAGCACAGAGGTCACCTAACAGCCCTACGGGGACATTGATCATTTGGTTAATACTGACCTGAAACGAATTCATTGCCAAAAAATGAAAGGCTCCTTATATCAATTACTAACCTTTTCATTTTTGCCCACAGAGGGAACGTCAATCTCTCCTTATCCACATTTAAGAGACTACATGAACCTGCTTCCCAACAGCTTGGGTTGACGTTTCAGTTGCAGGTACTTAAGTCAGTCCCTATTTGTGCACAACTAAATAAAGAAAGAGTCGTCTGAGGGGTGCCGACGTCCTCCGGTTGAAGCATACGAGCAGGATGAGATCGCTGCATTTTTCAAAACTTATCTCAGGTGCTTGAAATCGCCCTGCTTGAGGTTCCCAAATTTGACCACGTGGGTTTTTAAGCCTGCGAGAACACAAGCTCACGCGCTCCAGGGATTTCAGAATGGAGCCTGACATTCTCTGTGCTTCATTATTTGTCATGTCGTACGTAGCTTCGCTCAGTGACCCCTGCTAGAGAAAGGACGTTTTCCCCCAAGTTTTAATGGGTTTCTGCGGTGTTCGATATACAATGGCCGCTATTAACAAGTCCGCAGTTGCCAAGAGTTACCATAGTGCATTATCTGAGATTATGTAGAGCAGTGACATACAATAACACCAGGCTCAATTATATCGTCCTGATCTGCGCACAGAGGATGCTTTATAACAGGGCAGTGTCAAAGGGTGATACTGGGCACGCTGGCGTAGAAAAGACTATAAGCTACTTAGGACCGCGATGCTTAAAAGAGCCAGCCACGCCATTAAAAATGAAAAGGGAGCAAGCTCCTCTGGTACCCATCGGGGAAAATCCTCCATAAAGGGAAGCGAAGAAAAATTATCTTTTCTTCACTCCCACACCTCGTGAGGAGGTAGTCAGGTGAGGAATGACATCCCTCTGCTTAGCCAAGGGAAAGCGTATCCTATACGCCACCGCGTAATTATTATGACAATCTAATGTACTCAAACAGCGCTGAATATTACATCCTTTTCAGCCTAAAAGGGATTTCATTATATCTGCTATTTATCACAAGCAATATCAATTTCACCCCGTGTGCCAGAGTGCGTCAGGAACAACTGCAGCCAAGCAGCAGCAGAGACTGATCCAGTCACACCGTGTATCTCTAGTTACGTGAATAGTTGAAAACTGTCTCGTTCACCCGCTACTAGTTAGGTAAGCCCAAAAGGCACTTCCAAACGGAAAACTGCGTTTCATATTTTATAGCTGTAAAAATTAATTACACATATTCTTGTTTGAGAAAGAGTACTTCAGAAGTATTAAAAGGGTTGAAAAATAGAAAAAGATTTTTCCAGAGCCTGACGCTTTATATTACATTTCAGCAGAGAAAAAGCTATGCTTTTTTAGAAAAGCTAGAAAACAGCAAGGGGGAGAAAAAAAACAACAAACTTTTTAACTGAAACTTAGAAAGGAAGATTTGACTCAGCCTTTACAACAACATACAGTGCACGAGCATATCACCGCCGCTCTTTTACGCGCATATTAATTTCTTAGGCAATAAAACTGGTTTTGAAAAGTTTGCATGTTGATTTTGATACCGATAAGGAGATCTGTGAGGAAGTGTTTTTGCCAGAGCCGGGGACAAAGAGCTCTTTGACGGCCTGCACAAGTTGCTAGGCAATAGCTGAATGGTCATGATAAACTTCGGCTAAGCTGCTCTGGAGAAATGCTCATGCATTTAATGCCCAGTGCTTTATGCCAGGGGCCTCGCGTCTAAATCAGCATTCCCCCGGCATCCATAATGGCGTGAATGAAGCAAAATAATTCTCGAGGGATACCAGTGTTTCTACCTACGCTAGCAAAGTGTTTACATACTTCCTACGCTATATATTTATTATGTTGAGACTCAATGATCCATCCAAGTCAGTTCAACAGACAGCTCATTTGTTTTAGCACTTAAAAAGGAAAAAAAAATCTACAAATGATTACCTATAATCTTACAAGGTAAATTTATTATTGGACTAAGCACTATTTTCCAGCTTATTATGTTTCCATTAGTCTGATAGAAAGTTATCCAAACTTTAAGAAGTAAAGAATTAATTCATCTCGTAAAGAACATGTATTTGCTATGCAATTTATCTTCATTGCCCACGGAGCTTTCCAGTATAGTCTCAGACTTGCAGCTTATTTTTATACTGCTGTGCTTCCCATATAACAGCATAAACAAGAGGAGGCTCAGGCCCTCAAAACCTGGGGAAACCTTGGTCTCATTAAAGTCCAGCATGGTCCACGATCTCACCCTTTATATGTAATTATTTGAGAAAAGCTCTGCTAAACCATAGATTATTTCTGTTCCAGAAAGCTGAGACTTCTGATGGGGGAAAGCTAGGTGAGAATTGTTTCTCTGCTTCTCTGTCCAATGGGTGATAACCCAAAAAAGGGGAGCACCAGCACAGGGCAGCGGTGCAGAACTTCAGAGGCATTGTTCAGAAATACTTTCATGTTGTCTTTAGGCAAGAAGAGGCCTTGCTCTCAAGTGGAAGAGAGCCAGAAAAACAGATAGAACTGTCTCAAAATAAGGTAGCCACAGGAAAACAATACTTCTCCTTTTCTTGCTTTCTTGATAGGTAAAAAAATAAATGAACTTAATTTACCAATTTAAAGTTGTCCTTTAAAAATAGTGATGCTTCCTTCACACGAACGCGCATCACAGTGCACAGGCACTAGAGACGCAGACATGGAGAAACCCAGCGGTAGGACAGGCTAGTGCCCTTTCTAAATAATACAGAATCTGTTTCCCTCGTTTTGAGAAGTAAACATGCATTTTATCATGCCACAGTGTCCACACCTAATTTCATTTTGTGGCATACTGAACATTCACGCTCCAGAGGCTCAGGCAGCAATCAGCAGCAGCGAAGGGAAATCTCTGTTCCCAGTGGCCAATGTAGGACAGCAAGGGGAGCAGCTCGGATGCGCCGGGGCATTAGCACCGTATGTGCTGCTCCAGCGGCAGCTCATTTTTCAGCATTAAGTTGAGGAAGACCTATGACAGTAGTCTTTTATGTCTTTTTCTTGGATGTAGTAGGAAAAAACCCCCACATCCGCAATAAAAGCTAGACTTCTAGTCTATGCTCCCCAGGGGACTGAGTTATTTACACGGGCGAGGCGAGGGCAAGTCTCTCGGGGAGAATCCAGCAACAAATGTGCCTCTTGGAAATCATGCCGGGAGCACGTGGGAAGACACAGCATTTCCTTGTAAAAACAACGCATCCGGGAATGGACAGTCCTGACTAGCGTCAGCAGGTGGCCAGCACAGCAAAAAGCCACCAATGCCCAATCTGCCGCGGCATACAGACAAACCCTGTGCGTGCTGGTATAATGTAGGCTGATATTGCTGCATCTGTCTTTTCCATAAACCAAAGCTGTTGTTTTGGTACAGGCAGCAGACTAGTGGTATTTCGTAATCCCTGGCATCACGTAGCCTTTCAGTTGATTTTAAAAATAACAAATGCGGTATTGATGCAGCCCGACATTTCTTCAGGACCTGAAAGGTCCAACGAAACTGTGTCCAACAAAGCACAAGAGTAATGTCTTATCACTAATAAGCCAAGTGTGTTCTAAACTGTCTGGAGGAAAACCTTGGCCTTTTTTCTTTTTTCTTTTTTTAAATGAGAAATCTTGGTTTGCACCAATATGAATTCTCTAATCTTTTAGGCAGTTTGGAAAATTTGTCTTGCGATGGCTGCTGGCAGAACAGATAAGATTAAGGTAGAAAATTAACAGGTTTGCTGTACCACAGTGCTTGTTGGATTGCGGTCATCGGGAGACGAGGTATAGGTGGAGCTCTTTAACAGAAGTTCATTCCAAGTGTCAGCATAAACTACTTGAAGACTTAACTATCATTACGTATTGGGAGAACAAGTTTACCGCGTCTTTCATTCGCTTTATGGCTCTCTCTTTTAATGCTTCTTACTCTTTTCCACTGTCTAGCTATTGCGATCCTGCCAAATGAAGAAAAGTTATTTACCAATTACAGTTAAAATGTCAAAGGATGAAGAGTGTTTGGGGGCAGACATCATCTTCGGCGTGGGTGGATTTTTCTCATTTGTACCATCATGTCATGTGGTTTGCCGGAAAAAAACATCGCTGTTAACTCTTGCTTTCCTAAGCAGAATTAAAAGCTGCTCTATAGTGAGCACTGTCGGTGTAAATCACAGAGAGGGTGGGATCTTTAATGGGAGTCCTAAACAAAAGTCATTTTGTTTGTAGGATTAAAAGTCTAAATATCTCCTTAGGTAACAGCAGAAGACAGAAGAACAGTGTAATTCTTTTAAAGAAACAATTCTAATTATTTCTTGAGTTTTATGATTGCTCAGGACTTAGTCAATAATTGAATTTACAGTTTTGTTCATAAACTAAGAGGATTTCCAGAAGCAAGAAATAACATGCTTATCCAAAAATAAGGAAAAATTTCTTAAAAAAGAAAAAAAAAACCCCAGAGCATCTTACTGGTCACCTAACGCTCAACTGCAGCTGTATCTCAAGACCAAAATAAAGGATATCATGTTAGCTAGGCTGCCTTAAGGTATATGACAATAACCCTTGTGCCTGCTTCAGAAGCACTGAGCTCCCTCACTACCAGAGCGAGTGTGCCCTGTACCAGGTCAAGGTCCCATGCGGTGCGTTCCCTCTTCTCCCAAACTATGGCGCAACTATGTCATTCTCCAAAGGAAAGGTCTCCACCCTCAATTTATTTCTGTGAAGTCACATAAACCATTGCCTCTCAGGAAATTCCTCGGGGAAAGTGCAGACAACTTAAGCCCAGGCAAAACATCACTTCCAAAATATCTTTTTGGAAAATATATATAATTTTGGTGGCATCAAAACATTTGGCGAAATTCATACTGGGTTCATCAACTTCTTCTTTGTCAAAAAAGAAGAAAGATTCACATTTCACATTCTTAAGCTTCCTCAAATGTATTTTTTTTTTAAACCTTCCCAAACATTCATTAGAAATCCTTCATTTGGGTCAGATGAGCATTGCACTGACCCAAAGTCAGATTCTTTTTCTTACTTTTATTTTGTTAAGTACTATTAACTACCAAAAACGAGCAGGTTAGATGGTTACTTTAACAAATCTAATAAAAGAAACGTAAGCTAAGTGAATGCAATTTATTGCATTGTCTTACCTTCATTTTCACAAATTCTCCACCTGCTTCTCCACCTATTGCGCACACAAATATGTATACAACCAGCCTTCTTAATCCTACAGTCTAATGCTATCTCAGCAATGTAATGTTTCAGTACAGCTATTTGAGAACCTGTTTCTAAAGTATTTTTTTCTTTTTTAATCCTTCTAAATATAAGTAGCTACATAAATAAGGACAGATTCCTCTGACACGTGAAGTGTGGGAGGAAGACTTTTCCAGACACTGAGTATAAAATTAAGTATGCTGTTTATGTCATATTGTGTGTCTAGACATCACCAACGTGTTGAAACTAGTCTCTGACACACACGCTGTTGTGATGACATTGTCTAGGGACGGATACTCAATTTTATCTACAATCACACATGAAGTCTCTTTCTCCTGAAATCTTTTTCCCGTCTAAATATCAAGGACCATCAAGCTTTTATTAAAGGCAAAAACACTTCTTCCTTTCCAATACTTGCATTAAAGTACAGTCGAGATTAGCGCTATGTTTGAAGTCCTCCGTCACATCTTAGGTTAGATATACTACACTGTTCATGTACTGCAAATACTACACTGCTCATGTTCACTGGCTATGTTTTTTTAATCTGTTAGAAGGAGTTGTCAGATTTTTACTATAGTCTTCCTGCTTTAATTTGACTTTATTTATCTACATACTTCTGGTCTCTGTGATGATTTGTCTCACTACTAGAAGACTATCAAGACATATCTTGAACAGTACCCATAGAACCTGTGAACACCTCTGACTCTATGCACCAAAGGTACTCAAGACCTGCTGATACAGATCTCTTTACATATTTTTATGCGAGTATTTTTTGTTCAAGAGGTTTGCTAGTTTAGGAACTCATATTTTGAGCAGATTCAAATAGAAGTTAGAGAAAGCGTGTTCATACACACACATATACTTCTGAGACTGCCTGAAAATGAGGAAAACAGTTATAAAAGGCTGTGAATTTCCTAACAAGATAACCTAAAAATGCAAAATAATGTCTCTAGAAACAATACTAGGTGGGATAATGCAAATAATATTTTTTCAGAATTCACTCCAATTGCTTTTATTCATATTTGCACTCTTGTGATACTCCTTTCCCAGGGACGTTTCAATGCCAGAGTTTCAGTCACACTGTACCTTGTGGGAAGAGAATAAAATCAACAGATTCCTAGCTCAGTTAGGTGACTGCTTTCACTAGAAGCCTCTCTTCCACACTGAATAGGGTCACAACAGGGAGACACGCTGCTTCAAAGAACTTAACAAAAGCTGAATATGCAACAAATTACACAGGCAAGAAATGGCTGCTCTCTTCCAAGGCAAAGCAGGAACCCTTCCTGCCTATGTTCGTATCCTCCTCAGATTTTTCCCAGCCTCACAATCGTAAAAGTCACATTCATCCAAAGAGGGAGTAGAAATGTGAGCTGCAACCAACTACACTCAACCAATCTGAAATTCAGACACAGAGCATTACGTCCTTAGAGCAAAACGCCTCTGATCCAGCTACAGAACTTTAAAATATATAGTAAAAAAAAAAAACACCAAAGCTTGGGAAAAAAGTCAATAGAGATTATATCTGAGGATGTCATAACCTCTTGGCAAACTTTTTGTGAGCACAATAGTTTGCTAAACTTGTCAAATAAATGACTTGCTGCAGTTTATCTGCTCACCTCCATCTAATATGCCTGGAAGCACCAGAGAAAAAAGAAAACACTTATTTCATGGACCAGTAAGTCAATTATGAAAATGTTACCTTATAAATGAGATGATGATAAATACTGCTGGATTATAACTGAAATCACAAAACAAACTCCTTTTCTATCACAGCAGACACATACTTTGTTCCTCTAAAGTCTGTTTGTTCATGCCAACTTCCATTATCCAACAGAATCATTCCATAAAGATGGGTGACATGAAGCCATACACTGGCCATAGTACGGTAGTGAGATACAAAGTTCAGAACACACCAAAAGACAAACTTACATTACGAAGTAACCACAATTATTGAAGATGGAAGAGTTTTTCCAGTAGTTAGAGCTTAGAGATCCATGTACCTCCTACAGATAAAGGGAGCATTTTCTGTCTGCCCCTCTGCACAGCTTAATTGTTTTTTAAAAAATCTTGCTTTCCACAGGCAACAACAGCATCAAACATAATTCTGATGAATAGTTACACATACGTATTTCTTAAAACCACAATGAAAAAGTTGGAGAAGCTTTGCAAAAAAAGAGCACAACACTTTTCACACAGAACAAAACGTGGGCAGAGAAAAAAAATTTTTTGCAGAAGTTTCCGAGACACTAAAATAGCAACTCAGCTTCTGCAGGAGTTATCGTCTTTTTGGCTGCTTGACCAAAGCTTCCCGAGTTCCTGGATGTGATGCTTTCCCTACCAAGACTGCCAGCACAACCTTGAATATCTACAGTTATTCACCACTTGCATAAAGAACCATACTGTGGAGGTGCCTGAGTTTTAAGGCTCCCCCTTCTACTCCCCGTTTCGGTGGATACCACACCCAAGAAGAGCTGCAGTGCCCGTGACTTGCAGGAAGTGACTCAAGAGCCACCGAACTGCTGTTCTTCTCCTTCCAGTCCCACATACCCCTCTTGCACCCCCACGAATGAAAGTTAAGATCAGGTCCCATCCTACTGGAAACTCTCATCATCCTTCGCGAGGGTCTCTTTTGTACCTGACCATCCTGGTAGGCAGCGGCAGTAACCTGTGGTAGGATGACACCCATCTGCATGGCTGCAGTCACAGCGCTCAGCACAATCCATACCATACGTGCCGTCCTGTGGGAATAAAAAAGCCCAAATCAGAACTTGAGAGTTAAAGGAGAACAAGTTCTGGTCAGTCCTGCTTCACAAAGCAACCACAGATCTCTCCCGAATCCATAACCAGCTCACATACAATAAAACACTTCTGGCTTCTGGCAAATTATAACATTCTACATTCATTCAACTCCATCTAAATACTCCATCTTCATTCAACTCCATCTAAATATTTGAATGTTTGCCTTTTGTACTTCTTAGTAAAAGTCAGTACATACATGTTAGAGATAATTCCATATGGAATCAATCTGCAAAACTGTCTAGAGTAAAGCTTTTAAAATCGTTTTCTCAAAAGAAGACAAAGTGCCACAGTAAAGTGAAATTACAGAAAGCAGGACAGAACCAAAAGAAAATCCAGGGAAAACCAGGCAATATAACACATGATAATATTTGGGGTGTACCTACACCAAAGAAAACAAAGAAAAAAGCACCTAAGGTTTAAAACCCAACAGAATACCATCATTTAAATTCAAGGCTAAAAAACGGTCAGTCACATTAGAAATTGGAATAAAACCTGTATCAAAACTGATCTGCTGTTCTTTGAGGTTCATGCCTACATTTCTACAGAGTTCCACAGGACTTAGCCATTCAATTTCCAGCTTTTCAAGTCTAAAATACAACAAAATCATACATTGCCCAAGAATAAGAAGTGTTTTGCTTGTCTCAGTAACCCTTTTTAATACAAAGAAATAGAAGAGAGTAAGTAAAGCAGTTCCTTTGCATATAATCAGATTTAGAAAGAAAGGAAATCCTCAAATATATCGCTGAAAAGAGGTAATTTTAGTCTGCTATATATTTTGGCCAAACTTCACTCAACTCTTGAGTAGCCATCGGGCAGTAATATTAATTTTCTAAAGGTACTGAAACAAATTGAAATACATTCATTTAAATAAACTGTCTGCAACTATGGCTCAATGAAGAAAAAAAGCAGATGGCATAGGACACTTCAATTAGTTTTCTGCTTGCCCTTTCTGGAACTTTGAGGCAGAACATGCATTCAAAATATGTAAAAGCTTATGGACGTTGTTTGACAGAGACACACACGTGCAAGAAAGAGCACAAGCACACTGAAGTACTTGATATAGAAATGCTTTTCAAGCGTTGTTTTCCTGGAATTCAAACAGTGAAGCAACTGCTGTGAAATAATACCTTGCTCTTTTAATATGCCAGTTTTGGAAGAGCTAATGGATTTGAAGATCTCATCATCCTTCAAAATCAGACACTAAGTGATAAACAAAGCTGCCTAAAAAATATGATTTCTGTTGGAGATGCATTCATGCTTTTGTTGGAAACAGCGCATAAATGTGCACTGATAGCATTCTTACCAGCTTTCCAGGAAGTTTCAGAATTTGTTTGGCACTTTATTTATTCTGAGAGCACTGCAATAAATCAGATTTTCATTCAAAACAAAGGTGTGGCCTTCAGTCATATGCTGTAATTCGGCTGTTCCTATCATGTCATTGCTCAATGGAGTTCATCCAAAAGCTTGGATACGACGTGGGCGGGGAACCTACAGAGTTCATGTTCAGTTCAGGTGACCCCTTTTCAATTATATTAATTCAACAACTTGCTATATGGATAGTTTTGAATATGTGAGAGGAATAGAATGGAGAGGAAAAGGAGTATGGAGAAGGGAGAAGTTTGTTAAAAGGTGAAGTTTGTTAAAATATTTCCAGAAAACTCAAGTCCCTCATGGGAGAAGACGGGCTATGGGAAACCACAGTTTTACACAGAATATTTCATTTTTCGTTCATGAAATGTATTAGAAACAAAACAATTAAGTAATAATGCAAACCGTTTTTGAATCATCCAATTTTTTCATTTTGAAATTACATGGTTTTAATGGCTTCCCCTAGCTACAGATTACAACATGCACCTGAACTGACTAGAAGCACGCCTTTGTCCGCATAGTGATTTCTAATTTTTGTGCTTCTCGAAGCCTGGGAAATAACAGAAGCCAAAACCCTCATACAAAGGCAAAGATCTGCCACAGGGTCAGGTGATGAGAGGCCCTTCCTATCTGATAGAGGAGGAAAGTTTTTCATTCATGCTTTACCACATATATAAGCTAATTTCATTAGAATCATGTTGCTAGAAGTGGAATATGTTGTGCTAGGTTTTTCTGCCATGTTTTCCATTTAAGGTACTTCCACAGAAGCAGTTTGGATAGCGTTTCCTTTCTGATTAACAGCTGAAAGAGATGGAAAGATTTGGCACTGAGTTTTTCAACAAATTCTAAAGCAGTTGGTGAAGTGTCCGAGGTCAGCCTTTCAAGGGTGAAAGCACAAAAAATATTCATCTGTGTATCCTCATTTTGTGTAGGTATATCTTGGATGGTCATCTCCTCCACATGCCTCAGTGCATTCCACAGCAGAATTCTTCCAGAAGATTTCTTGGGGCATGTCCCTAATCTTGAACCCAACCTGATACGTGCTGACAATCAGGTACAGAGCACCTTAGGGGACCTATCCCTGTGAATTCAGAAGAATCACAGGAGTGTCCCCTTGCCCCATACTCTATAATGTGACGTTCAGTGAAATGTATGAAATCACCTGGCAAGGGAGTTCACATTTTTCTCCTCTCCAGCCGGGAGCACAGGTACAGGTTCCGTCCAGAGCATTGCAAGCCCCTCCGTTGAGGCACTGGCAAGTCAAGTTACAGCCAAGTCCCCAGGTACCACTGGGGCAATTTATCGAACAATCTACACCATGCCAACCTGCCAAAAATAAGAATTAAACTGACAAATTAATCAACTTCTCCCCCATTCTTCACCAAGGATATGTTTACCCCCACCTCCCATTTAAAATCTCTTAGAGATTCACAGGCTAAGATTAACTACGAGACAGTATCGTCCTTTCCAGTTGAAGACTTGTCCAAATTCATGCAAAGGTGCCCTTCAGCACCCTGTAACAGCTGTGCACAGCACAGTTTGCAAATGGCTGCCAATATTTGAAAGCAATTGATGGGAAACCTGAAATGAAAACACAGACACCTTGAAGCTTCACTGAGAAGCACTAAACTATCCTGAAAGTTTTAACAGAGAGACTGAAAAAATTTGGGATATTTTTCCTAGACTTTTGCTGCTGCTTTCATAATTCTTCCACCAGCATTCAAGGCAAACTGTTCTGCAGTATGGTCTTAACTGAAATCCTGGCCAAAAACAGAACAAAACAAAAAAAAAAAACAGCATACAGAAAGCATAACAGTGAAATAGTGCATAAGCTGGATTTCTCTGAGGATACACAGAAGATCTTTTAGACGATTTCTGAACTCCTTTGCAAAAAAGAATGCTTCCAAAATGCTGCATTCACCACTGTGACTGATAGAAATGATTCACAGCCTGAGCACTGGACAGACAGAAATATAAATAGGCTTTCAAAAACTTGATCATCTATTGGGTATGAGAGAACCCAAGTGAGCGAGTCACATGTTATCAACAACAATGAAAGCCAAGTTTCTAATTTTGTTCTTTGTTTACAGTAAGTGAGGGGAAAATTATTCTGCACTGACCCTAATCAATAGCCTATCCAAAACACATGTATTGAAATGAATCTGCCTCGTGCCCTGGATTGATAACTTCCGAATTTAGGGGTCATTTCACGAAAAAATATTACACTGTTGTAGGTAGAAAACTGAGGCACTTACTCTCAAGTGTCTTTCCAGGATTTATAAGTTTCCTTTTACCTCTCCTTAAATAGCTTCCCATAATATAAGCATCATTAAAACAGGCAATTCCATGAAGGATAATTGAGGTTTGGAATGTGTCTATGACAGACGGGGTTATACTCTCTAACCACGCACTGAGCCACCCACGCAAACCTGTTTTGTTCAGAGCTACCGAGCTGCCTTGTTCCTAAACTTATCAAGAAGATTGAATAGCAATATGACTATTAATTCGAGATGCAGCAGCAGGGTTTTCTGAAGGAGAGCGCGAAGCAGGGAAGACATGTAGAAATATGCAACAGACGAAAAACAGAAGGTACCCTCATTTCATCTAAATTAATGGGATTTTTCTCACTGGCTCAGTGGTGTCAACCCAGCCTTCAAAATGCTAGACACCTAAGACATTTTCCATGTGTGGGTAATATCTCTAGTTATTCAGGGAGACACTTTATGTCTTTGCTTTCAATTTAGCAGCTGGATCCAACAGCATCTTTTATATGACAAGCGTTTGGCTTTAGCTTAATAAATCAATTTCACTATTTGCTGTCCTTTTCCATCTTAGGATGACTAAAGCCTGCATGATACTAAAGCAGACAGGATTACGCACAGCTCAAGAAATACAGTTTTTCTCCTCACAGTCTAGCTACTGAGCAAAGACACTCAACAGAGTTACATCTGTTCTGTTGCAACTGATGGGAGGAGAAGCCGAAAACTGCACATTTGCTACATGACGGATTTAATCGTACCAATCCCTGGCTTATTCAGCGGCCATTTGTCTAGGTAACTTGACCACTTCTCCCCCACGCTCAGTCTTCCTATATTTTAAAAAAATATATTTGGGGGGAGGGGAGGTCTATAACATAGGCTGAGCACAGGATTCACTTGGGAGCGTTCAACAGCCTGTCCACTCTCTTCTCAGCAATTTAGCATCACAGCTGAGAGAGGCTTTTGACTTTAAAACCTTCCCTATCGACAGAAACCCATGAGAGAACAACAGCTCCTCAGTATATATTTCCAGAGCATATCTTTCAGTGGAGCCTAGTATTATATTTCAGGTTGAATAGGACTACATGTGGACCTGTAGACCTTTATAGGGGAAAAAGTCTCTGCAGAACCTGTGCTGGAGGATGGCTAAGCTGCTCTGGTTCCTACCAAAGTTAACTGGCATGTGCTACCAGAAAGAGGAGAGGTGGGCAGGTGGAGGATACACTGACCACAGTTACTGCCAGAGGGAGAGTGGCAGGCAGAGGACTTGAGGAGAGTGAGTCCACTGTCACTAATACTGGGAGATGCAGAAAGTTTCTTGAGGAAAGGGGAAGACAGTTCTGTGGATGTTGATGGCACAAAGCAGCTGCGAGGTCGGGAAGAAGGTTGCGCCAAGTTTGTCAGTGAATTGTTGACGAAAGGTGTATTCACATTGAAAACCATGGGGAGTGGTATCAACATGAGTGTTAAACTCGCAGGGAGAAGACTGCGCCCCTGAGATGCCAAGAGGGGTGAGGGTGGCAGAGGGAGGAGGTGCTCCTGCAGACTGAGGGGCAATGAGGTAAAGTGTTTTCACTAGGCAGGCTACCATCCAATCAGTGGCATACCAGTAGTCATTTTAGCAGCTCTTGGCACTTCCATGAGAGTCAAGAGGCATCCCATCTGCAGATAAATACTAGTAATTCACCCAGCCACTGCATCCGTCTTATTAAAAACTGCACAGAGAGAACACGAGCATGAGCTACGTTCGCTCTTTCCTGAGCAGATGTTTTCCCTTTTGCCAGCTCCCAGAGTAGCAGAAGTATAAAGCAGTTAGTGGTATGGCCTTCAAGGTTGTCTGGTTTTTATTAAGTTTCTCTCCTTTTCTCTACTTCAAAATTCATTTTGATTTTATGATTATAGAAATGGGGAATTAATCTGAAGATATTCTTACCCGCTTTGCAGGTACAAGAACCATCCACTGCTGAACAGATAGCTTCATTTTTGCAGTTGCACACAGAAGAACAGTTTACTCCATATGTTCCCGGAAGACAAGGAGTACCACAATCAGCACCCTGAAATTACACAAAAATAGATTCTAAAAGCTATTTGATTCGAGGAGGTTCAGACAATACAACAATATCTCTAACAAAATGACCTACACCTAGGATTGACTGAGCGTGAAGATTGACTCAGGTGCTACAAATGCCAGAAAACCTACAGTCTGTGATTGTCCTAGGCTGTCATCACATTATCCTGAATTTAAGGAAAAGCTTTTCACAGAGCTCTTCGTTCTCTTTAAGTCTACAGTAAGCATTAGTTTTACATTAGCTGCTATGAAAGTGCATGTCACACAGCTAACAGCACTTGGTTAGATCAATGGCTAATATTTACACTAACAAAGAAGCAATTTAAGAAAGAAAAATCAAATATAAAATAGCAATTTAATGGAAAATAATATAGATTCATATAATTTTTTTTTTAAACTATAACATGGTTGATGCTTGCACAGCATTACTGCTTAAGGAATAGTAGTACTGTAAACTGTTTTCTGTGTTACTAGCATCCGGTGTATAGGTAAGAGCAAATGTGTGTAAAAGCTAATGAACAATGTGACCTAAATTGTAAGAACAATTGTCTCTGTCCAGGGTTTCTCTGGACAGAGTATGAGGAATTCCTGTGATAGATAATAACTGCAACCTATCGACAGGCATCCTAGTTCTTTGCCTTATTTACATCTTCATAGCACACCCTAGTTCTTATCGCTCCCTTATAAAGCATTAAAAAAAAAAAAAAAAGTTAACAGCTTCACTTCTGGGCCTTATGCTATAGCACACCAACTGGTCCCTGCACATCCTTACCTGTCCTTCACTTCAGTAGAGAAAGGATACGCAGCATCTTGAAGAACTCTTGACTCCACTGCCTTTAATTGAGTACAAAAAAAAGGCTGTGAAAGTGAGACTCATTTACCTTAAATCCAGGGGCACAGATGCATTTTCCAGTCACACTGTCGCAGTCGGCACCGTTTTGGCAGCTGCAAATCTGCTGACAAGACTTGCCGTAGAATCCCGGCGAACACGTCTCATTGCAGTAGAGCCCAGACCAGCCTGGCTTGCAGGAGCATTCCCCAGACATAGGGTGGCAGCTGCCAGGAGGGGATGAAAGGATAAATAATTCAGGACTAAATATGACATTGATACTTTTTTTTTTTTCGCAGAGAACAAAATGCTGTTATAGATAGGTTGCATAAAGGATCTCACATACTATGTACAGAAATGTTTTTCTATCCTCAAATCACAAAACATAGGGCTCTGTACATGTATATATAAACTCATAGCAATTAATATGAGAAAGAGTAGCATCATACAAAAAAAAAAGACTTTTTGGGTGGACAGAGAAGAAAAGATGATGTATTACCTTTCTATGGCTGGATTAAAAAAAAAGCTGTCTGTAAAACAGTACTAATAACTGTAAAATACATAACTATGGCTATTCATCTTAAAGTGAGGAAAATTTTATATTCCCCAGAGGTCTCTCTTTTTGTTCACCGATGAAGATCGGCAGCATATTGTCCGAGAAGCACGCTTTGCTAAAACGACAGCACATCATCCAATGAGTAATGCATCTGCTCTTTTCCTTACACCTTTGGTCGAAAAAGAGTGCAACCGGCATCTTTCCAGGAACGCTACAAAATCATTTGCGTGGGGAGAAAGTAAGACACACCGTGAGACTCGGTGACCTTTTGGAGCACATCTCCCCCGCGTTGGCCATACCTGGTGGCAGCCCAGCTGTCCCTACCTGGAATAGCAGCTGCACTGAGTGGCCAGCCGGCCAGCTGTTGCCTCCTAACAAATGGACATCATCAGCTGCGCAAAGATATATGTGCTGGAAAAGTGGACACAATGGGGTACTCTGTAGCCCTCTGGCAGACAAAGCACTGGCTTAATTCTCACCAAAGGCAAGCCTGACTATCCAAATCCAATACATTTACAATGGGAAGACTGTTTAAAGATCATCTTCTGCCGCTGTTGAAGTGAAGTTCCTTTAAGCGTGCTGGAAAAAACGTGCTTTCGTCCAGACGCATTAAATGACCCATGGCAGCAGCCTAATTTTGCAAGATTTGCTGACTCTTTCTGTGGGAGCGTGCATGAAACTGAGTGCTTTTCTAAATGTTTCAAAGTTTAAAAAAACTCCTACTGCACTTTTAGGTGCCTAAGTAAAAACAATAGTCTTGGAAATAGTTCCAGCACAACAAGGGAATGCAACATTAATTGCAACTGCTCCTGGACTCCAGGACCGCTCTTGTCAAATAAAGAGTTTCTTATTGCCAAATACAACCAACTGACAACGTACCGCTGATCGAGGAAAACATGATTTATAAAGGTACAGAACGTCATTCTTTCCGCGTTTCGCTCTCTATACATCATTGCACACACTATAACATGACAAGAATTTGGGTGTTTTGAATGTATTAAAAAACTCTTTTCAATAGGACTATGCTGTTTCATGTAAAGGTGACAGGAAAAGTCTTAATCTAAATGGCAATGGAGACAGTTTGGAATGACACAGCAGGGACTGTTCAAAACTCGTGGTGCTCATAATAGTGTTGTTTATTCAGTTATTAGTACACCTGCTGTGAAATAAGCTGAAAGAACTATTCTCACATAAAATACGTGCTATATTGGGAAACACATTATGACAATCAGATTTGTCCCCTGCTCTTAATTTCGTCCTATATACATCCAGTGGCATTTTACATCCAATTGCCATGTCTACTGCCAATGGAGGAATGCTGGGGAGGGAATATGAAAAGATTTTTCAATCCACAACTGAGTGGTCTTTAGAATATGAACGGGAACATATTTAAAACACAAAACTAGCATGATTGTCGTTTTAAGAAATAAATATTTTTATTTATTTATTTATTTATTTTCTCCTTTCAGGAGAAGGGGAGACCACATGCAGCAGCAAGCCCAGGTTATGAAGCAGACAGAGGCATTGATATTCTGTGTCCCCCAGTGAGTGTTACTAAGGCATACTTGCACATATATTGATTGACACCAAAGTTAGTATTCACTAATTTGTAATTAGATGTAGGAAGCTGGAGCTCTTCTGAAGCTTTTTGATGGGTTCTCATGCAGTTAGCTTAATTGGCAATAAGATTTATATATTAAGATAGGGAAATAAAGAGAAGTTGAGAGACGTTGCTGGTACATCCGCAATCCTGGTCTTTTGTTCACCCTTTCTTGCAATATACACTTATTTTGTAACGCGACAGAAAAGCATTCGTGAGAAGCTAACAATATATATTAGGAGGACTTAGATGGACTTCATGATTTCAGAAGATTTATATAGATATTACAACATAAATCCTCTAGCACTTTATGCAATATAAAGTTTCCATGAAAAGCTCGGTACCATTCCACTGGAAAAGCGTAGAACTATAAGGTGCCCTAATTTTAACTATAAAAACCCTCCCAGATTATGAACTATGTATCATATCGTAATTCCCCTCAACCCTATATACTCATCTCAGATAAACACGAGACAACAGAAACCCCATTGGAGCTCAGGTCATGAATAAACCCTAATTCCCACGTGAACTACTGGAAATTACAGATGCAGCACGACACCAGTTGATCTTACCTACCAGGGTGAACCAGTGACAAAAGATCACTAGGAGGAGCTTCACAGAACGAAGAGAGTGACATCTCAAATTTAGCTCAGAAATCAACCTGAAACTACTGCACTTGCTGGAGCACAGGTGTAACGTACATCCTTTTTAAAGCTTCTAGCTAAATAGGCAGCTACAGCCTGCTGTTTCTGTATTTTCCAAATGATCATTAGGTGTCACTTGAGTAAAGGAATGAAGAAGTCATTCCAGGAGTCCCAGGAGTCACCGAGGCTGAAGAACATTCTCGCATAAAACGAAGAGAACAATGCTCACACAGGCAGATGGAGAAGTCTTTTTTGCTTGCTCCCGCAAACTGCAAACTGCAAAAAATGTCCCGTATCCACATGCCCCCCAAACTGTGGATCTGAGTGACAGAGGTCCACGGATCTGCTCAGCAAAGGGTCCTTGTGCCAGCTCATTGCACTGCTCCCTGAATCTCCCTGAGAAGACATTACTTCTGTTTTATGGGCTCTTAGCTTCAGCCAGAGAACTCCCACCCCAGTTTTATTTTTGACTAGCTAGCGAAAAAGGGAAATATCGATAGTGTTACCTAGTCACAGAGAAGAGATCTGTGTCTGATTTGCACTCTAACTCAAATCCTTTATATATATAAAAAAGACGCAAAATAGAAGAAATGTGTGTGAAAAAACACTTGGCGCAAGAGGGTTGTTAGCTGCTGCTGCCCACTGGATGCCTCCAAAAAAACAAAATCCCTCATGTATATCTGTATCTAACACTTGACAGAGTCTTTACTAAAGGCTGCTAATATAACTTTGCACAACGATGAGCATGCCTTTCATTCCCAGTAGCTGTCATCAACCAATAGCAGCAGTGAAATCTCTGTAACTTCACCTACCCTAAATGCAAACTAACAGGAGTCTGGAAAGTTATGAGTTATTGCCAAAGTAGTTTTCTTGCAATTTGCTCAATCATAATATAATAATTAAAAAAATATTTGTTAAACCGTAGCATGTCATAACCTTATTGTATCTTTAAGTAATAGAAGCAAATGGCCGGACACGTTCTTGCATGCTGCAACTTAGATATACCTCATTTACAGTAACATTTTTTAGTGGTAAATATTTATTTTGAACTAACCTTTAGTTCATTTTTATATCTATGAATGCCAAGAATGTACGTGGAGACCTAGGTCTCTAGTCTTACCAACAGTTCCTCTTTGAGCAGAGTATCTAAATCAGTGGATAAACCCAGAGGAAACAAGCCTTTATGATATCGAATCGCTAGAAGTCCTAACAGAATCCTAGACCTGTAGACACATACAATTTATCCCAAGGAGGAAAAGCATTCTCTTTTTAAGTATCCTGGGACTACCGGTTGTTATGCTGCTGCTAAAGGGGTAAATACCACGATGAAGATCCTTCGGCCTAAATATTATTATGGCAAACGAGTAAAGGATGAGGAGTTTCCTGATGTGTTTAAGTTGTCTCCTGGATGACTGATTTTTAGTCACAGATGAAGATATCCAGACACAAGTGGATTCTCAAAAGTGTAAAGGAGAGTGAGAGCAGGGGAGCTCTCTCTTCTACGCCATTACTCAGATACCACTTGACTTCTATTATTTGGTGGTGACTTCTATTATTTTGTGAAGTCCTGAAAATTTTTGTTTTCCTCCCAGATTATCATGTATTTACAAATAAACATGCTCCCACACCACCTACAGTGCTGCTAAGTCCCTCGCGATTTGTCATACAGAGCAAAAAATGTTCAAAAAAAAAAAAAAAGGCCAACCATATGCTGCTGTTTACATGTGAACATTTGTGATCCAATTTGACCACAAGCTGTCTTCCAGCGGTATAAATGAAGGAACAGCTGTGTTGAACACGAATCAGAAGTAAGCCCTGCAATATCAGAAATACTATACAATGTAATACATTCCTGTCAAACAAAGCTTCTACAACAGTCTGCAGGCAAACTTGCAGGAAAGTAGCTAAACCATAATTCATAACACAATAGCATTTGCTCTACTAGCACAATTTGAGAGTTAGGTTGGGATTATGGTTCCACTCATTCTTGAATGCTCTGCCCAAAGAATAAATTGCTTGATTTTATGTCAAAAACTCAGTATTTTTTCAGAGCACGTTTCAAGTAAATGGAATAAACAGAAGTGCAAGCACACAACTGCAAACGCATATGAATGGAAAGGGAAAAGAATTCAGTTCACTGCCACATGGTTTGTCAGTGAAAGATACGCTGAACAACCCAGATAATCCACAAAGTAATTCTTCATGGAGGCCTAAAATATGAGATTTCCATACACGTGTCTGAGCACTTTAACATCACTTTTAAATCGTGACTCAAGGCTTCTGGTTCATCTATGAGGAAAACTGCACCTTAGGTACAAAGCACAGCAGCATTCTGTGCAACAGTAAACAGGTTCTGCAAATTTCTTTGCAACAGCAAAACACTTGGACTACGCTCACAAAACTCATCTCAGGTACTGTGATTGATTAGTGAAATTATGTGTAAGCGAATGCACAGTGACTGAAGTATTTTATGAAAAGCGTGCTCTGTAACAGGAAGAAGCTGGTAACGAGAATTGTTTTGTAAATACACGTTGGCTTGTCTTAGCCGACATTCCTGCTCCATAGCCAAAAGATCATCTCAGGATAACTAGTTTATATATAATAGATTTTCATTACAATATGTTAAAACACTATGGAATCAATAACGACACAGAAAACTCAAAAATTATATATTGTGATTGCCTGAACAAGGAGAGACAGTATGCCAGGTATGCCAGTTAGAAAACTATTTTCATTCCATTTCCAGACATCAGATTTTACTTGCTTTCTAGCAAATTAGCTTAAATGAGTTAAATTAGAGTTATAATTGGTAAGACTTCCGAAATGTCATATTAAAACAATCACCTACTCCCAATTCTTATTTAAACTTATTACTTCAACTCTTATTTAAAAATATACAGAGAGAGAGAAAGAGAAATTAATCTTCCTCTCATGCCAGGTTCATAAGAGTATATATCCATTGATTTCAATTCAATTACTTCTCCTTTACAGTACCTCAGAATACGTGAAGAAGGTATAAGGTCTATTGACTTAATATGGTGAATAATATAGAGATATATTCTTGTGGTAAACATAGACAAAGGCCACACTTTGTCTTAACATTTCTTTTATGAGTCAGGAAACAAGTACGGAAGTTAATACTAGGATCAAATGCAGTTGCAAGCACCAACAATCAAAGCTCTTTAGGGTTGATATTTTCTTTCTTGCTGTGGTTATAAAATACCAAATACTTTTTGTAAATGTTCAGATGCTTCAGTTTGCACGAAAGTACTTGGAAACATCAGGAATTGTTTCTTTTCAAGATTCTATTCTGGCATCAATGCCCCATGTAGAAAAACTGTGCTGAAGGGTGTAAAACTTACCTCCAGGTATTGGGCAAGTGACAGGGACACTTTTTGTCACACTTGAGACCATAAACTCCCTCAGGGCAAAGCCTCGTTTCACAGTGCTCTCCCGTATATCCTGGTTCACAGAGACACGCACCACTAATATGGTAGCATTTCCCACCGTTCATACACTGGCAGGTCTCAGCACATTGTACTCCAAAGGTTCCCACTGCACACTCATCTTGGCATCTGTGAGGAAAGCAAGAACAATAACAAAAATAAATAAATAAATAATAAAAACTAATTAACTAGAGTGTTTAGAGATTCAAGGGAAGCACAGTTTATGAAGAATCTCTGACACAGTTCTAAAACTCCTCCTAAGTAGAGCAGGAATTTGTATTTATGTAACTCTGTACTTAAAAGTGTCTATCAGTCTAGTTTCTTTTGTGGCTTATCACAGCAGGACAGGCTAAAAAACGCTGACTCTGCAAATTCCTTTGGAAAAGGTCTCCCTTCTCTCCTTTAGGGAGACAACAACCACACAGATCACTGCATTTCTTATCCAAGAACAAGAAAAAAAAAATCAAACTCTCTTAAAACAAATCTTAAGTACGAGAAGAAGGAATGAAGTTTCAAAAGCCATGCACCTGTACCTTTTTTCTTGCTGCTGCTACAGAGGTCTAGATTCTCCATTGGGCAAAGCTAAGAATAGCAACCAGGCGTCGGCGCTCCTGCAGACACTCAGACCAGGAGATTTCCTGGCAATGGTTCTCAGTGGAATCTAAAGCCCATATTTTCGAACTGTGTTTCCAAACACACGATGTTTCCAAAATACCTTTTTTTCAAAGTTTCATTTTAAACTTTTTTTTATTGCTTTTGTCCTCTTTCATAGAAGGAAACAGAAAATACTTAAGAACCCAAAACTGTACTGATTTCATGTGTTAGCAAAGACTTGAATTTAACCCATATGGCAGAATAACAATAATTCTTTTTGCTCCTTAAGCAAAGTATTTGGGCATGAAGAGACTTATTCTTCAGACTTTTCCTCTTTCATTTATGTAGCTTTTCTAAGATAGTTTCTTTAGCTAATAGTTATATTTCCTAAGTGTTACATATAAAAGTCATTATTTATCTTAAAGATTAGACTGCATGTTTAGTTGTCAGCCTAAATACTAAAAATCGATTTCCAGTATTTTGCTTCTAAAACTTGCAACTCATTTCCTAATGAGTTTCCTTATAGCACTTTGATTTGGTAGTTGTAGGTTGAAGGTTATCAGTTTGATATTTTCTACCTTAACTTCTTTGTGTTTTATGATTCAACTGTTAAAATCTGGAATGCTAGTGGTACTACAGCATTACTAAAGGCTAGAGCTTTAAGTACATCTTAAAGGATGTGATTATGTGTATCGGAGCAGATTTCCCAGGTGAACCAGTTCATGCCGCAGAGTCAGGGATGAAAACATTTCATAGCTTATGGGTCAGGGAAAACTCCCATATTTATCAATACAGGCATTCTATAAACCATGAAATATGCTGAGTAGTCCAGAGAGACAAAAAGACAAAACAGCAAAATCCCAAAGCCTCTACCCAGGACACGCTGACGCTGAAGCCCTGAGGTGCGCTGTGAATCCATTAGGGAATGCCAAGCACCTAACTTCTGCAATTTGGGTACCTGGAAGTGTTAGCAGATTACAGACTGTATAGAAATAGTACGTGACAATATAGCACAGAGTTAACGCTTTTATCAATTTATAACCTGCTAATTTCTCCAGCCCTATAAAAAGAATCATCCCCTTGGTGGTCTGTTTTTAGTTTTCTTACGCACTTTATTTTTTGTAATTTCTTGTATGATTAATGGTTGATTTTAGGAGAATTTCAAAGACGGTATGGTTTGAGGCACTGCCAAATGTAACAGAATTTAGCAGAAAATGTGGAAAATGTGTTCGTTTCATGCTTCTGTAGCATCTACCTCAACCTAGCACTGTTATCCAGAAGTGTCAAGGTATGTGTAATTCTGTTCTCACTGAAGCCACCAATAAAATCTCTTTTTACTTCAGAGGGGCAGCATTATTATGCAGCTCATAGAGCTAAATATTTCCCAATGAGGTTATACAAAGAAAGCTGAGAATTAAATTTCCCCAAATGACAATCAGGAATACCAGCCAAATTAGACAAAATGTAACCTTGCAGAATTGTGTCCTCATCAACTTGTGAAAGAACCTCTTCCGTTTTGCAGTAAAGATGAGTATCAATCAAAAAGTATTTGGTAGAACACTTAGCAGAGTAATTTAAACCCAATCACCTTGCATTAACTTAAATCACTGAGAAACTCAGTTACGTGCCTTCGCAGCGCTTTTTCTTGCTGCATGACTGACTCCCAGGAGTCACTGCCACACTGAAGTCTCAGAAAAATGCTGTTGAAGTTACAAACATAAGTGGAGAGTAGTTTAACATCTTTATATGTTGTCCTTTTTGCTGTTGGCACACACATACTAGCTCACCCAGTGCCCACACTTTTCTTGTAACATTGCCCCCTGTTGCCTGTCAGCTGACGGTAAGTAAGAAATGGGTGACTCTGATCTTGCTTATGACCCATTTCTGCCCTTAGCAATATCTTGCAAAATACAAGAGTTGCAAACACGGCCTGTTTTGCAAAAGCAAAGAGGAAGCTCAGACTTGCAAAAGGGATCAAAATAGTGCAGCCTGCAAGGCATTTCAGATTATAGTAAGATTTAAATTAAATTAAATTCCAAGACAAAAACTTTAATAGCTTTTACAAACACCAGAGCGTAGTGTGCAGATTTGCATATTGATATTCCTTTGATTTTCCTGCTGACTTGTCTGTGCCTTTTTAAACGCCTCTACCATCTTATGCAGTGTTTCTTCACAGGGGCAAATATTTAAATTTGGCAATCAAGTGGCTCTGAACTGATTGTTTTTCTTCTTCAGGATTTTCTTCCCCTTATGTCTGGCGCAGCTCTCCCCATGTCCCATGAACACTCGCGTGGGAAGTGCATATGGTTATAATACCTACTAGAGTTGGCAGAGATTCCCTGGACTGACCCCAGCGATTAAGCCGTTGCTGACTTCAGCAAACGAGTTGCTGTGCTGCTTAAAATATATGCAGGAAAGCATTTCTTTCATCCCTTTCCACTGCCTTCAAAAGGTAAGTCGTGCTATTCTTTCTTTCCTCTGAAATCTACCAAAGAAGATTTTTAATGGCCAAGTCGGAAAATAAAAATGTTTAGTTTCTCTATTTGAATGGAACGCTTCAGGAAAGAACTCTCAGGCTTGATCACTTGGAAGAGGAACTGAATCAGTCTCCCTTGCTACTCCATCTGCCAAACATCTGCGCAAAAACCAAGAGCTTCCCGTCTTACCGCCTTGCCATATCCCAAACTGCGTCATTCTGCACACCACTCAAATGGAGACCCACAAGCCACCGGCAGCGCATGGGCCACAGCACAAAAATCCTGAAACTGAACAATTCTTCACAGAATCTCTCCCAGTAATCATTTCTGCACTTTTAACTTACTATCTAGTGTCAGCTAAGTGACAAAGCAAACATTTCACGAAACTCCTTTAATCGTATCACCGACATTCTCACTTGGCTTTCTACCTACTTCTGAATTTTCTCTGTTGTAGCAGACCCTTTGCAGGTTCAACAGGCTGGCAGGTGTAAGTTTTCCTTACCGTTCACCCGTGTAACCTGGGCTGCAATGGCATTGCCCCGTTGCCGAGTCACAGGTCCCTCCATTGTGGCACTGACACTCCTGGGAACAGTTTTTCCCGTAACGACCCTCAGGACAAGGCTGACCACAGACCGTGCCCTGTGTGCGCAAAGAAATCTTAATATTAGGCTCAGGACTGCAGCTCAAACAAACAGGGAAGAAAGATTTGTAATGGAGGAAGATCAAGGACATCTCATGTCACGTGTCTAGCGCTCATCTTGGAAACACTAGACTCTTCTGCAGCTTTAAATGGGGGTATGTTTCAGCACTGCGGGAATAATCTTCTAGGATTTCCATTCTGGAAGCCAAAGCTAATGAAAAACATTATCTCTAAGCAACAGTAAACACTTAGACATTTAAGACTAATTGATATCAAGTTCTTCCCAATTTCTTTATCAGGAGTAGAATATATCAAGACATCCGGAAATGCCCTCCAGTGAATAGTGGTGTAGAAAGCAATAATTGCTGTAATGCGCCAATTATACTACTTCATGATCAGATGGATTTAAAAAAAAAAAAAAAAAGCTGTTTATAATTTCATTGAAAAGTAGCATGTCTTAAAAGCTTAGGTATAATTTGTGCTTCCCTTATACAGGTCTTGAATTTCTGCAATGCTATTTACCTCCTTGGAATTAATTATACCTGTGCAATAAGAGGAGAATCAGATCTTAAGACTCTCAAGAAGCCAGTTCAAGAGCAACACCCTTACAGGCATTTCATCACAACTAACAAAGGATACTGTAGGTTTGAAGCCTGGCCACTTTATACCAGCCTTACATGAAAAGCAAAAAAGGCTCTGCTGAACAAATTGCAGCTTATGGAATTCAGAAGTCTAAAACTATGAGTTATGCTTACATAACCACTTGGAATGGAAAATTAGTCAAAGAGCTAATTAGAAATCTATTAGTTAACACATATTATTATAAAATTTTCATCACATGTTTACATGCGACATCATTTTTCATTAGCTGCATTTAGGCCAATAAAGCTAGTCAAGAATTCATGCACACACTTGTATCTTATCATCATTAATTTATGTTTTTCCATCGTTAAGTAAAAATTGCCATAATCTGAGTTAGGTACTTAAGTGAGTGGTGCTATGCAAACACACAAAGAGATTTGAACCGTTTGTAACTATGTTCTTTAGCTGGTGCAAACCTAATCTCTACTGCAAAAGTCCTCCTATATCATGAGCTAATTAAAAATTCAAGCATATTTTCACTCAAAATGGACAGTTTCACAGAAAACATTTTACTATTAATAAATATTATCTAAAAATGCATTTAAAACAATTACTTAAGTTTTGTTCCTTCTAACTCCAATATTTTCCAACTGAAAATAGGCAGCCTAGTAGTAGGGGAGACTACAGGCAGGCAAGGAGTTTCACGTGCAGCTCAAAGGTCAATTCTTTCCCTACCCCCTGACAAAAGGGTAAAAAGTTTCAAGAGAACGTCAAAGTTACGATGTTCTATTTCTGTCACCATCACAGTATCTAAAAGTTTGGTGTTTTACTCTCCACTTGCAAAGAGGCACAAAATCCAGCCCAAAAATGGTGCTACCTCCCTATAATATCACATTGTGTCTACTGGCAAATGATTTCTAGACAAGTTTTAAAGGATGTTTAAATCAGGTTCTTTGTCTCCCAGAATCTGACATGGTTAAAAAAGGGCAGAGCAGAACTGGGGGATATTCAATAACAGACAGTTTTGCAAGTACTTTATTCCATTCCCTTGCAGGAGCAGCATATGCTAAAATAACTTTTCCTATTATTTCTGGCTGCAAGCAGACCGCATTTGCTATCCTAACTCACTATCCGTTTCGAACACTGCCTGAAGTCTACAAACGTGGATCCTTCGGAGGGTTGTGTTGATTTTGGAAAGCGTTTTTACCATCCATCCGGGAGGGCAGGCACACTCGCCGGTGACGTGGTGGCACACTCCTCCATTCTGGCAAGGGCACCTCTCCTCGCATTGCCGCCCGTGCTTCCCCGGCGGGCAGAGGTCCTCACAGCTAAAGGGTTGGGAAGAGGCAACTGTTACTTCGGTATACTCTCCTGTCTCCAGATATCTCTATTTTTAACACTCTAGTTAATTTTCCAGACAAGAAATATGAAACAGAAGGCAGTCCAAACTAAAAGCGATGCAAACTGTACACTGTACAGTATATGTGCAAGAAATCTAAGGAAACAGACCGAGCAGTCCAGAAATTGTAAGCAGATTTTTTTTTCTTAAAGATATCTCTTCCTACACTAATTTGGCTTGGTGCTGGTTCATTGTTACTGACAAGGCTCAGAAATATATTCCAGAATGAGAAATCCAAATAACTGTACGTTTCAATGCTATTTTCCAATCTCGGAGCCAAACAGTTCTCACATCGGCCATAAGGAAGCTCCCATGGCTACTTCTCGTAGCTTTTATTCAGCCGTCCAGATGGAGGGGCTTTCCCTCAAGTGCACTTCTGCAAATGCATGGAAAGAAGGTTTCCCCGCTTCTTCTCAGCCAGTCCTGCTCCTCTGTAGTATACAGTAGCCAGACTGACCAGATAGTGTTAAAAATTGTTCTAAGCTTAGTTTCTCTTGATAGCACTAGGCAAATCTCACACCTCTCCCCAATAAATAATACACCCTCTGCTTACAAGGCACCAGTGTATCCAGGAGGACATCTGCACTCTCCAGTCACGTGGTCACAGGTGGCTCCGTTTTGACACTGACATTTTTGATGGCAATCATTTCCATATGTCCCTTGGTCACAGCGTTCCTCACAGCGCCAGCCTTTGAAACCCGATGCACAGTGGCAGGCTCCAGTGATGGGGTTGCATAAGGCTCCATTTTTGCACTGGCAACGGCTGCTGCAGTGAGGTCCCCAGTGGTCACTGTCACATGCTGAAGGGGCAGAAGGAAAAGTTTACAGCAGTTTTATAACAGCTCATGCTACAGCGCTGAAGATACGAGTCAGCTGTACAAAAAAAAAAAAGTTATGAAACAGAAAAAAATACTGCAGTGTACAATAGAAGAGACATCCTCGGCGTTCCCTAGTCCTCAAGGGTCTTGATACGCAGACAGAACTTAATTTATGCTTACAAATTAATTTCTTATGCATAAAAGAAAACGCTTTGAAATGGGAAACTGAAGCAAATGCAAGTTCCAGTCTCTTCACTGGAAAACTCTTCATTATGACTCTCCACTGTTAAGTAATGGTTGAGATTGGGGTGAGCCTTTATGCACACAAACAAGTCTCGGTGACTTAAAAAGTAAAAAATAGAGTCCAGATCCATAAACAATGATCTGAATCTCATAAAGACATTGCAAAGCTTACTTATCATAAGATTACCATACTGCATGGCATTTCTTTTTCCAAATCCAGAAGTTCCTACTAGTTTATGTGACTGCAAATAGTTCCTTTTCAATCTTGAAACACAGTGATAGTGCAAAAGAATACACAATAAATAATATTTCACCAAGCAACAGAAACTAACTATGATGTGGTTAAACCTCATCTGGATGTTACCATTTTGGATATCCAGTGTGCTTTTACAGTCATTCAAGTGCATCTTTTTTTCGTCTGCCCCAATGTAGTCCATTAAAACCCTGTAAGCAAACCACTCAAAGAACATTCACTGTCAAAAGAAAAACCTTAATGTTCAGGAAGAATTTTTCTTAAGTGAGAAACACAGGAGTTCTGTAAAGAGATGGAAGATTAAGGTCATCTAGAGTTCAACAGGGATGTGCTAATCATATGCTCAAATGATCTGCTTTATATTTTTAAGTTCTGTTGTTAACAACAGCGCAACAGCAAAAGCTCAGCTGCAGTAGCTGGAAGCCCAAGCTCTGTCCTTTGTGACTGACAACCATTGTTGTCTCAGTCTTCTCCTGGGGCAAAAAAGCCAGGCAGAGAGCAGACATGTTTTCTTAGAGTTAGACAAAATAATTCAAGATACCGCCTCAGGGTAGGAATTATTTTGCTATAGGAACTGATCACTCAAGCTACACAAATAAAAAAAGGATTAGAGTCTTTTAAGAATTTTTTAAGATTTTTTTCTAGTAAAGGTCATTGGCACATGCATCCATAATGTAGATACTGCATCCATCTACACGCAATACACAGTAACAAAAACATATATATTATAAACATCCAATACTCTTAAACAAACTGACAGAAGACTGCTCATGTTATTACTGCCTTCTCTCGTCTCCATTCATGTATTTGAAGATGCGTATTTTCTGTTCTGGGCTATATGGGCAACTCACTACTGTCCATGCCACACCATGCCTCTGCCATAAGATGCCTTCCACCATGATAATTCGCATTTGTTCAGAACTGCTATGCGTTTCTTTTTATCTGGCCTACATGGAACAAAGCATAATCCTCATGCTCATGTCCTCAATTTCTCCTTAGCAGACTAGCTATTTTTGGAATAAGGGTGGTGGATTTCTGAGACAGTTGCATGTTCTCTCAGGACCCCTACACTCTTTTTGCTTACTACCTCAGACTGCATTCAGATAATGGTCCTCCTTCTGCTCCTACATTGAAAAAAATAAATAAATAAATAAAAGAAAATCCACAATTTCAGCCATTCCTGGGATGTCTGATGAACTGAAGTATTCAAACTGACCACCAGACCGCAACTGTTCCCAGCACAGAACTCAGTCAGGGATGAACCTGGCCTGAACCCTCTTTAGATATAAAGAGACGACACGCAAGAGAAGACTTATTCTTGGCTGATATATTCCAGCTCATATTCTTTTACCAACACCTGGAAGTGCAATATCTGATGCAGTCCAACAACACTCATGCAGCTGTTTGAAGAATCACTGCAAGGATTCTCAGAGCCCTACAGACCCAAACCCTGCCACACACCTGCCACGGCAGCGAGTACCTAGGCACCGGGGCTGCCTCGCTAGAGGCTGGTTCACTTGTGAGGCAGTGGAGGCCTTGCACTCCCTCCGCTCTATTCAAAAAATCCCATCTCCAGCCTGCCTCCCCGGGATGCTCGCTGCTGTCTCTTGGAGATTTACTGACGTCAGAGGTGAACACACTATGTCTCTGAACTTGTCTAGACTATTTTACTGCAAGAGCATGTACCGCACAGTACATAATAATTTAGTAGTTTCCTGACATGATCTTCTCATTATGTTTGCAGGAAATCATTAAAATAAAAGGCATCGTGTGTCCGCTAATAGGATTTCCAACTTCATGACCAGCCTCTTGGCAATGGCCAGGTGCGTAACAAACATTGACTACATAATTATTTTCCTCCAGCGCAATGCCAAAGCGCTCTACCAGAACAAGCCTGGCGGTATGACAGTTTGACTGTATGATAGTCCATTACACAAGGTCTGTCCCCAGCCTACTATCTAACTGTGAGTTATGGGGCAGAGCTGTGGGGAAATCTGCAGGATTAATGGGAATAAATAACATTTTTGAACAAGACAGATAAATCACATATTTTACCTCTCTGTCCCTTGACTGCTAATCAATAATGTCCCCCGCAGGAAATTAAAGTGATTTCTCTGAAAGCGATACTTAGATTACTGCTAAAAAAGGGGGGCAAGGGGTAGCAATGTTTCCTGTGGCAAGTTCTGTTTCTTTTTTAATTAGTTTTGGAGGCTAAATTTACCAACTATTACATCAGACTATTTCTGCTGCTTCCTAGTATTGAGAAACGAAGAAAGCCAGGCTGGAAGTTGCACAGCTGCTAATCTGGTGGAATGGATAGTCTTGGAGTTAATGACTGTGGTCGAGTTACAGACTGTCAGCTGGAGTTTAATCAGAATAGCTGCTACGACTGTCCTGACTGCACCAAGGTCACGTACTCACGCGCCTACGCAAACAAACACACACACACACACACGTGTCAGCTACTGACTTCTGAACAGAACTGAAGTTGTAAATCATCTGCCTCAATGCAAGGTGTATGTGAAAGGGAAGTAAAATATGAAGACAGAAGTCCTATGTTCTGAACACTTCCAACAACAGATAACATAACCCAGCCCCACTAATTCCTGGAAACAGACTGAATGCTGCAACAGAACCCATAAACCAGCAGTGAATTTTCTATATTTATCATATAGAACTGGCCGATTCTGCTTTGTTTCACGCAGAGCAGCTTTCTTCCAAAAGTCACTTCCTTTCCCTTTTCACATACGTTAAATTCACTTTATATTCACCTCCGGGTTTTTCTCTTTTAAATAGAAGAAGGAACTAGCTGTACTGCTTTTGTAGGAGACTCGCCGGGTTTTTCCTGCCTTCATCTTAGGCTGCAGGGAAAAAAATAAATCAAAATAAATGTTTAACAAACACTGTGTGGTACTGATGTCACATCTTGTTGTCGTTTTTCTTTTTATACATTCTGCTCATCTGGGAATATCTTTTTAGTCACCACAGTACATGCTGTGCACATCTCACAGTGTTAGAGATATGGGACAGAAAACTTCTCTCTCAAAAGGCTGCTCAGGGAAAGTGAAAGCATCCCTTTAGGAATAAGGGCATTACATTGTATAAACTCTCTTTTAAAGTATGCTATGAAACCCTAAGACAATACCAGTCTACCAACATGAAAACAGATCAGAAATGATCTCTGAAGCTCAGTGCCAAATGACAACTTTAAGGACAGACACCCAAGGATTCAAGTGTAAAAGAATCACCTTCAAGAAAAAAAGAAATGAAAATCTGTGATGCAAACTGGTATCATTCTTGGGCCTTTTGTAGAATCTTTGAAGATTTAAAGTTGTGTATTTCATATTATAATAAGTGTAATAATGCACATTGTTATTATGCTGGCCTGGTCTCGTTTTTATGCACACGGCTTCTGTGAGCTGCTGGCGATTTGCAAATTGGGATGCAGGGAGCCCTGATATTTTACACTGCAAGATACAAATGTGTATAATAATTTACAGGCCCACTTGAAGAGTTTTAAAACTTCTTTCTTCCTCCTTATAAACAAAGGCATTTTTAATGCAACGTGCTCGCATACGTGTCAGTTTTTTTCTTTTTTTAGTTGATTTCACTGAAAGGCAATAAAAAGGGAAGTGCAAATGAGTGAGTTTATTCCTGACTATCTACCCTGATCACCTACAGTTCCGTACTTCTCTAAAGAATGGCATATAATGAGAACAAAATAAGGCTATCAAATCAAGCCAAAGAACGTTTCAGAAGAAAATTCTCCTTAGAAACTCTGACTTAAGTATGCTACAGTTGCCTTTATAACATTATATTCAAGGTAGACAACGTTCATTGTACTTTTTCTTTTTTTTTTTTTTTAAATCAGACTTCCTTCTCTTTTTGTTTTTTTTTTTTTTTTGCAAATAGGGAGGTGAAAGTGAAGAATCCTAGCAAAACTAGAATTTACTTTTCTTCCTCTAATTTTTTGAAGCTGTCCTACATGCAGCACCAAGACAACGGAACGCGATTTTACTTTGACTTGCAGACCTTTTTGCTTTTGCCCAGCAAAACACTGTTATGTGTTTCTGTAGATACAGACCATTGTCGCCAAAACAGAGGAGACGCATATCAGAGCATTCGGTTAATGTAGTTTCATGGTGTTTTAAAACAACTAAAAAGTAAATAGCCCCACCTCAACCGCCTGCAGAACAGAATGAACTGCTCCCTCACTTGGAATGCAATATTGTCAAGTATAAATTTATCTTAAATAAGCAGTGGCCAACAAGCAGAATCCCTATCCCTCCGTCTCCTCAGAACTCCAGCATAACTTCTTCAGATAGGTTCAAGGGAGTAACAGCCTTTAACAAGTAAAAGTTGATTTGCCCTGTTCCAGTGTGTAAAACAAACTGATGCTGCCCATAACTTCAACACCATCTTCGACTGACCTCTCTTCCTTGGTAGGCTGTCACATCAAGGACAAGTCTAAATCTTCATGCCTCCCTTTGCATTGCTCCTCCGACTCCCAGAGCTCTATTGCCTTGTCCTTACTTTCACGGCCTTTATGGTCTATGCCTCATCTATCATTTCTCATTCAGTATCCAAGTATCAACCTCCACATTTAAACTGCCCATGACATCAGCCCCCTTGCTACTTTTTCATACCATCAGCTTTCTTGCTTCTCCTCAAACTGCCTCTAACACTTGGCACAAGTTCTCCATAGCCCACCCATAACACTGTCACGTTGCTCTCCAAGTTCCTACCTTCCAACTCCTCCTTGCTGTGAAGTCCACAAAAAGTTGACTCTGGCTAAGCAGCAAGTATGCTGAAATCACTACTTGCCATTTTGATTATTAGGGCTTCCTTCCTTCCTCAATCCCTACATGTTTCAAGCTTTGTGTTACCTCTTTCCTTTTCCTTCCATCGCAAGCTCTTTGTGGCAGAGGCAACTTTCTGTTCTGTAATTTTTTTGGTGGAAGGAGACTGTGAATCCCCAGTGGGGGCAGCCATGCGGTCCTGCATGGCTCCAGTCATCACCATCATCTACGGTTACAACAGACAACTGTGACGTGCCTTGTTTAAAACCTGTTCCAGTCTTTTTGGAGCAGAGGAAAAGATAAGAAAAAAAAAAAAGGAATGTTTCTAGGAGGGTCCACAAGGGATTTGCATTACCAGGGAATAAAAATCACTAATGGCCTCAAATTGCCAGCATAAGTAAAATAGACCAATACTGAGATAATTCTGATTTATCCAAAGGGCTACTGCCCATTGACAGGCTTATTATTATAAATTGTCCTAAAACTGTCCATAGGTTAGAACTTCTTCCTTCAGCTCCTGAAACAAAAAATATGCTTGTCCTAGTATAAATACATATTTCTGGAACTAATATTTCAGATATCCAAGCAGCAATAAATAGCAGCAGTGGATCTCAACAACAAATTCATAACAAAGCACTTTGTATGACTTTTTACAAAGGCTATATTTCAATTCACAGATGAAAGGAGTCACTCACCTCATCTCTTATTCTGAGGACCTCAGTGAGGAAATACGCCCAAGTCAACTCTTCCCTTTCCTCCATAAATAACAGATGCCCCATCTAACTTTCAAGCGTCAAAAGGAGAAGTGATATTCAATTCTAATTTGTGTGCTACTCTTACATTTTGCATGCCTGAAAATGTTTTGCCATTTTGGTCAAGTAGAACGCCACAGTTACAATGCAAAGGTTTGGAAAGATACAGTTTACACCATACTCTAGATTAAAATTTTGTCAGAAAACTGAATCAACGTCCTTCTGGCCAGAAGGACGGTTTTCACATATCGTAACAACAATCCCGTAGGTCATAGACTATGTTAATACATCATGTATCTTTCATCTACACAAAACTAAGCTAGGATAGTAATTTATTAGTACACCAACTACTGATGTGTACTCGATACACATTGGTATACTCAACTAGCTGATGTGGAATTCCCAAGCAAAGAATGAAATATCAAAAGGGTCATAGCCATATAGACACTCCTTTTAATGATCTTCACTTCTCTTTGCGTTCAGAACAACATTCATTGATTCACAAAGTGAAAACTGCAACAAAACATGAATGTTGCCACTAATCTAAGCCCAGACCATCCTTATTGCAAAGTTTACAGAATATTCTTGCAACTATTCTCTGATACTACGGTTTGATTAGTTGTAGATTTAAATTGATGGCATTCTTTTCCTGTCGGATACACCTGCAGGTGTTATTCTTCCAACTTGAATTTAAACCACATAAAAGTCAAGTCATGTTGACTTTGAAACCTATTGAACTCAACACACTCAAGTGTGTTCAAAATTTGACAAGATGCATTAAGCCACTAGTGACATCAACCAGTATGTCAGCTGGGGATACAAGACAGTAAATATGGAACATGGCAAACAAATTTCAAAGATGAGGCTAAAGGGCTGGAGACAAAAAAGCCAGCTATATGGAATATTCCAATAAAAATATCCTTTGGAAAAAATGAAATGTATGATTCAATAAGAACACGCTATTGTTCTCCCTATATTTGCAGATATGCTCTGTCCTGGTTACCTCAGGATGTCACGACAAATACATGCACATACATATCAGGAAATAAATCTTTTCCTGCAGAGAATCATTCTTAATAATTATCAAATATCAATGCCTTTTACTAAAATACTTACTTTACCTACATCCCAAACACAGAAATGCATAGTGCTTTTTTGCAGAGCACATTTTCTATTAAATCTGGATTTCCTTTGAATCTTTTGTTTCTATTTGGTTTCATTTGTTACATTGTAGGCTTTTTACCCTGTGGCCTGTTTTTCATTCTTTCTTATTGTTTTGTATAAAGGAAAGGATTTTTATTCAAGATGCTAAGCTTTAATTTAATATATATATATATTTTTTTTTTTTTTGCTTTGTAAAAGCCTTTTGATCCATGAAGTGGAAGAACAATGAAAATGTCTTTTTCAGATCCTATAAAAGACTGGAACTATATGCCTTTCACATGCCATATATTTCAGAAGACTCTTGAAAGTGCTTTGGACATCAGAACACAATGCTGGATAATTGCTAAGAAAAACACACAGATAGCTCTTGGTGTTAATTTTTTCTTGCTACTGAGATGAAACCTGTTAAAAATAATCACTCTTACAGAGAAAGTTACTAAATGGTATGAATCTGTCTGTACTGTATAAAATGGACTGCTGTCCATGAACCTGAATTTGCACACATCTCCTTGCAGGGCCATAAATTAGCCTTTTTCCCTTGTTTTTCAATGATTTGAAGGTCATCTTAATTTTTAGATTAACAACAAATGTCATCCTTCATATCCCTGAAAACATACTAAAGAAGCCAGTGACTAATTATATAAGGCAGAATGAAACAAGCATTAAGCAAATACTAAAAATACGTCCGCATTGTTATTAAAAATAAAACAAATATAGATCTCATCCAACAAATTAACTTAGATAAACACTACAAGCTTATTGATTTTTAAAAATGGGCAAAAGTGGAAGTGAAAAGCACCTCTGATCCAGAAAATATTTACAGATGAACAAAACTACTGCCATTTACTGCAATGCCTTCCTTCAGTAACTTCTCCAATAACTCGCTTTTCTGGAAAGGATATTTATGCTTTCGCTTAAAGACTGGAACTGTAACATCAACGAAACACTGTAGCATGTCTGTAAATCCTACTAGAACTTGAAACCTAAAATGCTTTATTGGACAAAGATGATCTTCAACATAATATAATTTTAAATATCTTGTTGAACTGAGTTCTAGAAAAGCACAGCTGCCATATAACCCTGGGAACTTTGATACCACCTCCCATGATTGCCACTCTTGGCAATTTGGTGATGGCCACTTCCATCAATACCTGTTTTGCCTATTTGCACCTGATCTAGCTTGCTAGTGGGGTTAATTTTTCAGCTTGAGGACACTCTGCCTTGTTCAAGGAGATAATAAAGAGTTCAGCTGGCAAAACTGAAGAAAATTCAGTTAGGTGAATCACAGCAGTTTCAGCTAAGTGAACTGGAGAGTATGAGAAAGACATATATAACAAAAAAGTTTAGATTTAAAATTAATGCTTATGACTTGCTGTCACCTTTTGCTAGCTGGATATATTTGCATGCGTGGCCATTTGGAAGCTGCGGGAGCGTTTTTGGTTTGAGCACGTGGTTAAAAGCAGCATCTATTCTTAAAGCCTGCTGAGTGGCTTAGCTTTTAAAACTTAAAGATCAGCAAGCTCTCTACGTATATCTCGCAAGCACTGTAAATCAAAAAGCTTTTGAAAACAAAACAAAACAGAAAACAAGGCCTTAATCCAAGAGGTGTTCGAGATTCACAAGCTGTGCCTTCAGAATTTATAAGGTGCTCCCAGGCACGTTGCCCGTTACCTGTGCTTATGGGGCTATTTGAGTTCTGGGTGCAAAAATACACGAGGTGGTGGTAGAAAACAATCACAGCTCCACCTTGTCAGGGTTAATGGGTACTATCTGCTCCACTGAGAAACTGGCGGCGCCTGTAACTCACGTGAGTGTCTCACAGAAAGCATGCCAAGGGATCCAGCTTCTGCCATAAACCTTCTCTGCCAAGTCCCATGAAGAAAACAGTCAGATTTTCACGGAATTTACAAACTTTACAAACATCCGCGACAGTAAAGGAAGTCTGACAGTACCAGAGCTACTGGCTCTTACAAGTTTCCTTAACAAGTGCATTTAAAGGTTAAAAGGTATGTTTCTGTAATGCTAGCTTTAAACACTCAACTTGAAACATCAGAGAAAAGAGCCAGGCTGTTTTCTTCTAAAGGTTTATAAAATCCTGGAGCCAAATTAAGCCTTCGTGGCACGTGTTCTAGCTCCATGCCCTCAGACTACAGTCCCAGTGAAACTCTTGCAATCACTAATAGAATGAAGTTACAGATGAAAATGCACTTTGAGATTACTTAAATACAATAAAATAGAAAATGCTTATTCACATTTCCACAAACAATCCTAACATACTTGTTATCCACCAAAAAGGAATACATGTCATGCCCTGTTTGCATTATTGCTCTGGCCAGCTGGGGATCACCAAGGCTATAACCTTTTCAGAGGAGCCAGTGTAATATTGATTTTGGCATTTGGCTTCTGCTCCACCTTATACAGAAGCTGTCCTATTGATTTTGAAGGAATTATTCGTGGACTACTGGGCATGAGAAGAAAAACAAAGTGAACGTCCTGATTTCTTACTAAAAGTCCACATCAGGCTGCATATGCATCTAACTTTCACAGACATTCAAAACTGAGGATCAAGTTTATATATTATGTACTGCAAATGCTGTTTCAACAATGAGAACAGAAAACATGCAGAAAAGGGAATCTACAAATGGAAAACATGGTTTGGCTAGCTAGATACGTAGAGATGATTAACTATCATTATAGGTAGCAACTGTTATAGAAGACAACACAACCTGCAGGCAAATATGCTCTTGTAAGATACAAAAATCCAAGCTGACATATCCAATTTAAAAATCTGATTTAAACAATAATCTAATTTAGGAGGCAAAGGCTGGGTTTGGTTTGGGGTCTTTCTTTTCTTCAGTTAAATCTATTCAAAAGTTTTCATGTTTAATCTACAAAAACACCTATCTTTACCACCGTACCCTTTTCTAAATTTTGTCCTTGGCCCAGCCCAGAACTGAAGAACTTACATTCCTGAAGTTCACAAAACACTTTTTCAAAGTGATCCTGACAGCGTGGTGGTTGTGCTGATTCACTCACTCCAAGAGACAAGTTCGTGTCTTCTGTCTACTCACTTGTCATTGATCTGTGTACTGTGTTCAGTCAATACATCTATATTAGAGTAAGTTATTTCACATGAGCGTCATCTCTTCCGCTAGAATTGAAGTGTTTTGTAAATGAGTGATATCTCAACCCAAGTAGTATTTCTTTTCAGAGATATATATTATCAGCATCTCCATCACTTCCCATTGAATTTCACTGCAGGCAAACACCACCTTATACAGTGTAATTCCCGTGCTCAGAAAGAAAAGGCCTGGTGAAAAAATACATTTTCCACAGAAAACATTCCCCCAAGAGATACTGTATAACTAACCAAACTCTGGTTTGGACACCACTCAGGTTTTATTCAGGAAAAGATACATCCACTCATAGTTTCATCTCAGGTAGGATGAAAGCTTTTCAGAAAGGCAGAGGATGTCAAGGAAAGAAGAGTTACGAGTTGGGCTAGAAATAAGCACTGAATGAGGACAGCCTCAGAGACATTCATATAGTACTCGAATCTTTAACCCTCCACGTTTAAGTTGAAAGCGGCCACTGATGTAGCCTATTAGAAATTGGATACAACTCATTACATAAAGGAGGTAATGGTTGCCACAAAAGGAAATAAATGGGAGTCTCCGAAAAAGCGTAGTCCCCAGAAAGGTTACAGTACCATATCACGCTGTGGTACACTGGCAAAGGTAAGTAAGGAAGCTGCTTGCACAGCTTTTACTGCACAATACACCAATTTAGTCCATGCAATCACTCTGTCATTTTTCGAGAAAACATTACAGCACTTAGGAAGCGCTTGTCTACAATTACCACCCAGAAAGCCGCTGTCATGGCATACAGTCAAAAAAAAAAAAAAAAAAAAACTGTTAAACAAAGCTGGCAAACAGAATTGAGAAACTACAGCTAAAAATCAAGCTCAGGTTGTGGGATCTGGCACATGGACATCTGGCATATAATAGTGTTAATGCTGTTCACAGATACTTACAGATGAAATTCCTACATAAGGACAAGAGTAAATCCTGATCGAGAAAGGACAGTATTTTGGGAGAGAAGTTTCAGTACTGTAGTTTTACAAGAAGTTTAGTGCTTACATAGTGCAGTTGCTTCCAACATATTTGAGGCCATGAAAACGAACTGAATATTAAATCAGGGAGTTTGCCTTACACCTCTCACATTTTGAGGAGTATCTCTTCCTTTCAGTCTCAGCCTTCTGTTTGGTTATCAGTAATCATTAAACGTCTGATAGCCTGCCTTAGGAAGACCGGCTTGCTTTGTAATTTCTGTTCCTTCTCCATTATTGAATTAAGCAATGAAGTATTTATATGATATGTCTTATTAAAGTATGACAATTTTCACTGATTTTTGTTGAATGAATAATTTCCTAGATGAACAACAATGATTGTAAAATAAAAATATCTCTATTTTGTCTCACTGTACCTTTCTGTTCACTAATGCTGATCAAGTTAGGGATGGAGAAAATACAGTTAAAGAAAAACAGGGAAAGAGTTTATCCCCTACATAGGGCAAGCAGTGACAGAAACTAGCTCCAGAGAGTCAAAAAGCTACCACTTTGTCTTTTCAGTACTATCTACCGCTCTTTGATTTCACTGCCAACGTGGTTCTCAGACACGCTTGTGAGAAAATCACGCGTAGCTAGCAACAAACAGCACTGCCCAAATTCAGCAGGACAATGTAGCAAACATAACATCTTACTGCAGTTTTGCCCGCATGGAAACGTGACAAATTCCAAAACGAATCTTCCTGTAACATATGAACAAAAATATCCTCTTCCTCCTTAGTCTACCTTCCTTCTCCTAGCACTACACTAGCAAACTGCAACAATTTTCTGCAGTTCCAGTTACCTCTAATGCCATGCAGACCTTTTAGAGGACCGCAAAACTCTTGTGAGATGACACTGTTCAAAGGCACGTGAACAAAGGCTCTTTCAGTTTTGGCCTGTCGTGTATACACATCAGAAAGTACTTTTTTTAATTGAGGCTGCTGGGACAAGCAGTCAAAGGCAGTGAACTGAGGAAGAAGCACAAGAAAAGGGCTGCACATGTATTCAAAATGAGTTATAACACGTAGGTGAGGGAAATGGACAAGAAAATCCTGTGAGAGGAAGAATTATTTCCAAAGAAAGCTTTGGAGATTCCTGTCCTATGTAAAATGCCCTTTCAGGGAGTTCAGAACTCGGAGATCTCCATAAATAGTATCTCCTCATCCTACATTGCACAGTAATACACTTTTCCTCTATATATCTGGTTAGCTACAGAGGAACTCAACTCATAAGGCTCTCAGAGAGAAAGGTAACATGCAACTTCCATTGACTGAATTCAGCACACTTGATTAAGATCAGCATTACAGTAGCACTGCATTATCAACGCTTACAGTTCCTCACTTTGTACAATACTTGCTGTTTCTTTAGGACTGTGTATGAAAATAATCATATTTAAGTATACAAAGTCCACTTACCAAATGTAACATTTTTAACGTGGTAAGTTCATCTTCATGTAGTTTATTAATATTTCCCCACTTACTCTTATATTTCACAAAATAAGCTACCTAAGCAAGAGACCACTTCCATAAAATTTATGAGAGCATTTTGTTTTCAAAAAAAGAACATTTCCCTGTTTTGAATTAAGCAGAAAAACAACTGCAACTGAAAATAGGGTACTATAAACCAAAATTATTGTCCTGCTGATGATCTAGGTTTTCAGCTGTTGTTTTTACAGAAATGCTATACTAAAGAAACTGATAGCCAATTGTCTTTGCAAGACCATCAGCTCTGTCTTGCGAATCGACTTTTACATGGCCTGTGAAATTTAAATTCTAAATAAGTTTTTTTAATCACTGGCTAAAATAAACCCCTTTCAAATGGATAGTCACTAGCAGTGACCTACTTTGAACTTGACTGTAATGACATATATGGCTGCAATGTTAGCCTGAAGATGACATTTCCAAAGACCATACATACAGGAACAGAAAGACGGAGTAACTAATGTATTATATATTAAAAAAAAAAAAAATTATTCCGAGAAATTCTGTATTCCAGATAACGGAAAGAAAAAGATGCAAGAGAGAGGCAACAATTCATAGCCTCCACAAATCATTCCCTCTGATAGAGGGAGGGATACTATGCAAAGAAGCCACTGTTGCCACTGAGCAGTTTCTGCATGCGCAGCAGAACAAGACCCTCCATCAGGCACCATGGCCGTATTGCAACCTGTCGCTGGGGCTGCAGCGCCGGGTTGCTATTCTCCGAGAATCTAGAAAATTGCAATGACTAAAAGGCCAGCTCTTATTTCAGGACTTCACTTGATGTTTTTGATATTCTGCACTGTTCTTGTACCAAGTATGTAATGCCTCAGTCTTCATAATTTTTTTTATTAAGCATGATCATCTACTGGCTTCCCCATACACCAAATGGAAGGCGCTAACCCATCCCTGCCTACTGTGCCATGTGGCTGCAAGGAAGCCTTTGCTCGTAGCTTTTAAACATGACCTTGCACCATCATCCTTTGTGCACAGAAAAAAATAAAAACATAAAATAGAGATAATTTTACAGTTCAAATGTATTTTTATCTGTATACTTAACGTTGGACTATCCAGCATGTTTCTGAGCACAAAACAGCTCACAATTTTTAGCGCTGGCGCACGGTGACGTTTTTAAAGTAAACGAAGAAAAAAAAATCAGGTCATGCAGACTAATCTGATAACACAGTCCAAGCCCCTCGACTAGGATCCTGAGCAGAGGAATCAAAGGTAATCTGCCCAAAAGGGAGAACAACGCTGGGAAAGGCACACAAGACGGGCAGAAGCAGGTGAGAACTTACCACTGGAGCAGTTGGGTCCTCCCCAGCCAGGCTCGCACTGACAGGTGTTTTGAGCAATACACCGACCGTGGACACATTTATCAGCACAGTGAGCTGCCAAAGGAGGAAATAAAAATAAATAAAATAAATAAATAAAACTCCTTGCACTAGGAAAAAACATGCTCAATCCAGCCGTTACACGCTGTTGCCCCAAATACCTTTTAAAAGCAAAATAAATATTAGCATACTAATGTTTGACGGCCTCTCTTCAAAATGCATTCGCTGACTTCCATCTCTTCCACTTTCCTAATTTTGAAGGCTCCAACTAAAATCATGTTGGGCAGCTCAAATACTTTAGCATTTAAACAAAGAGAAAATGGCACGCATTTGAAGAAAAAGTAGAGTCACGGAATAATATAGGTTGGAAGGGAACTCTTACATAAAGAAAAAAAGAGGGATTTCTGTATCCAAAAATAAAAAGGGGGGGGGGGGGTTCTCTCTCTCTGATTCACAACATGCCAGTATTTTGGTATTGATTTTTGCAAATGGTTGCACAGTTCAGATAAAGCACAATGAAACAGTGAGGACAATTAAGATAAGGCACAGAATATAAACCTCATGATTCACCCCAACCTTTATTCTAAGCACGAAACAGAATGGCTTGAAATTTTTCATGAGAATTTTTATTATTATTATTTTCAAGCACATGCTTTTCCATTGTTAAGCTTATTTTGAAATAAGAAAGATGCTGGAAACTCCAAGGAAAACATGAAACGACTCCTATACCCAGTACGCAGAAGTAACTAAATCAGAACACAGTACAATACAACGAAGAGGAAGAACTCACAACTAATAAATTGCTAGCATCATATTCATCAGGAAAACTCCTTAATTTTGCAAAAGTATATAACTGTAATAATTGCTCATCAAATTCAAACAGCAGCAATGCTTAAAAAAACAAACACAGGACGATAATTTTCTTTGTATCTGTATTTCCAGAAAACCTATGGCAGGAATCTGATCAGTACACCAAAGAATGGGTGGTGAACAATGGGGGGAAAAAAGAAGGTTGGTCTGCACAAGAAATGTAATGGGGCTAAATATGAACTATTTCTGTTCCGAATGTATTGAAAATGTTCTACACTAATTAGGAAAAATACTTTCAAAGTTTCCTCTGATTTTTTCCTAATTAAACATGATGAAGCAGGATGGTCATCTTTATATTTTCTGTGGCCAAGGAAAATGAAAGCCTCATAGAGATCAATCATACATATTACTAAAATCTTTGGTTGCTTGGGATCCAAGCTGTCTTAGGCCCTTTAATTTCCCTTCTCAATTTTCACTTCTAATAAGCTACTTTTCAGATGTACATTAAAGTTATCTTCATTTGAAATCAACAATGAGAATACGCATTTTAAACAGCAGATGATAGGAAATATTAATGCAAAACTATTTCATTTATCATCTATTTATTTATTATGGAAAGAATTAATTTAAATAATGCAGCACAATTTTCCATTAGTCTTGCAACTAGATATGAATTATTTCCATCTTTGAAGATTCTTGCCTAATAAATGCTGCTTTGGGCACTGAAGTGTTCCCTAAACCAAGTGTGTAGTAAAGTCTTCCCTGTAAACCGTAAGATAACCCAAGGTAGCACTGCACACACAAGCCTTTGTGCGTGTACACGTGCGAATAACTTTGTGAATATCAACAGACTGCATTCAAATTCCCAAGCACTGAGGCTAAACATACAAAAGCTACATCCCATCGCTTATTTCGTGACATAGGTGGAAAAAGAATACAAAAGCAAAAACATGTAAAACCAGAGCAATCCGCTTCCTAGGTGGTTTTACCTCTGCAAACCTCGAGGGACACAGCACTTGGGAAGAGGAACTGTTCCTTTAAAACTAGCAGAGTGATACAATGCTGCGGTACTCTGGCACAGCGGCAGTCCTCCAAAGGGAAAATAGTTATCCTTCGAAGTACCACAAACGCATAAATGGGGGTGCTGCCCCTGCAAAACCTCAGTCTACCAGTGAGTCCACTGCCCTTTTCAGTACCAGGACACGGCTCCGTGCACAGCCGTCCTGAAGACAGGAGGGCAAACGCCCAGGGGCAGAGTCGCCCATGCGGAGCTTGCAGCCCTGGGGCCATTGTCCAGACCCCACGGGAGCTGTAGCAGCCACTCTTTGGCCTCCGGTCCCCAGGCGTCTTCTGGCCCTGACCCTCTGTGATGCGCCGAGCAGCCCCATCCTTCCTACACGCTACAGAACAGTGCAGGCTAGGGTGCGGGGGAAATAATCAATAACTACTTAAAAAATATATAGAGAGAGTTGGCTTTGAAGAAACTTAAAACAGACAAAATTTGGGGGCAGCGTGTTTACAATGTCTCAAATTATAGCTGCATTCTTATTTCAGTCACAACAGGTTAAATCATCACGAGCGTCTCTTAAGTCAATGAAGTAGTGTTTCAGCTTTCATTGTAGTAGAGCCTAAATCAAAAATAACTCTTCAAAGCATGGTTTTGACTACTGGGTCTCTGCAGAAGTTATTATGAGTAATGATCTTGGTATTTTTGACAGGCAAAACTCTGCTGACTAATAATATAAGAAATACAGGATCAGGTCCATTAAAGGATGCTATATAACGTAAACATTACTGCTTCCAAATAACTTCAATAGAAATCTTCTAAAATGATAACTATATATCATATACAAACCCATTTTTACACCTTGTAAATCTTTACTTTGAAGATGTAAAACTGAAGTCAGGCATGATTCTATAAATGTATAATATATACAAATAGTATTTAATATATATATATATATTTTTTTTAAGTTTTTCAATAGCCAAAAATACATCTGATCAAAGAATGATTTCTTCCTACTCTGGACACAAGAAAAAGGTATTTTGTAATCAAAATATATTATTCTCTAGGCGTCGTCTGGGACTAACCATGAGATGCTTGGCAACTGAATCCAAGTTAACATTCTTAACGCACAGGCTCTGTCCCAGAATTATTGCATTGAATATGGAGATAAGAGAATCGAAATTTACTACAGGACCTACAGAAACGTTTAAGATGAGAACACTGTGAAAAGGAGTAGGGAACACACTGAAAAGGTATGCATGGCATCAGGGACAGAGAACCAACTTTATCTGGGTTTCCTACAGAACTATTAGACCTAAGAAAACATTTACTTGCAAGAGTAGGTGACAAACTTAACGGGAAGTCTCTTTGCTACTGTGCAGCGTAAAGAAGTACCAAAAATTCATTGACACCTGTAAATTGCATAAATCACATCATCTTCCTTTGTCAGGAAAATCAGTTTCCATATGAAAAGAAACCTGAGCTTAACTCTCGCGTATTTGCTTTTACATCCTATTTTCCATTTTCTTCTATGTCTTATTTATCATTTCCTATAAAATCTTCTCTAAAATCTTGCCTCATCAAACTTGCAGGTCTGTATTTTAGCAGATCACATCTTTTCCTTTTTTTAAAAAACAAATGGTAGATTTGCTTTTCTCCAATTATAGAGTACCAGCCAACTAAAGTATCTATAAAATGCCTGCTAGTGCACCTGCAATTCCCTCTTCCAGCCCTTTCAGCATGCAGGTAGGAGGCTATCCGGTCCCTGACACAGGTGCACGAGGCTCCCTGAGATCTGTGTCTACCCCGGTTGCAGTAATTGGTCTTTTGTAATCAAATGAATGAAAGCGCCATGCTGAGGCACATTACTCACCCAAACACTGGCACTACAGCAAGCCGAGAGCGCTGCGAGGAAAGCTCTTCACGAGCACCTTTGCAGACAGGTCACAGCTCCATTGCTTTGGCTGGGCAGCTCATACCAAGGGGATTAAGCTAAAAGCACAGTGCATGTACTACTGTTTTAGATCAAGTTGCCATTTTCAGGCTCCGGTCACATGGCTTGTACTGGTATCAATGGAAAGGAGCTCAGGAAAGATTGCAATTCAAACATCCACTTATACACTGATGGGCCCCCGCGTACCACCTATGGTGTGAATGCAGTGCGTGCCTCCGTTCTGCCACCCGCTTAAAGCCTTGCAGCCACGCAGTGCAACCCATACGTCTCGTAAGGCTTCCATTTCTCAACTACAGCATATATGAACAGTGAAACATGATAAGACTTGAAATTTCTGAATGGCATTTTATGAATCTGCTCTCTGTGATTAAGAAAGTGATACGGAGTTACTTAATCACAAGCCACTACAAATGACATTTAGACAGCTGTGCACAGGATCAGCTGAGGTTAAAAGGAGATATGGAAGAATCTGCAATAGCAGATTTTGAAAAGGGGTAAGATTTTTTACCTTTAATGAAAGTTTATGCACGCAATTTTTACAGCTCTTTTTTTTCCATTTTGAAAAGGTAGATATAAAACAATTAACACAAATAAAAGCATGAAATATTTCACCTGTAACTATCAGTGCGAGTAAGTGACCAGGAGAATTAACTGCATTTCCATAACTAGACTTTCAGCTTTTAAGCAATCACACCACTGAATAAGCTAAAACCTGAAATCTCCAATTAAATAAAATTCTTGTCAACTTTACAGAGAATTCATATTAGTAAGAACTGAGTAATATCCAAAGTGGGTCTGCTTCTGGGTTTTAAGTAAGTCTCTGTTTTAGTTCCTCAGGTTAAATGACTTCCAACAAAGGAAATCACTCTGTGCATGACTCAGTTTTGTGTTTCGTGTTTCTGCTAATACTACACTACCCTAATTTGGATACCTAGAGTAATTCGCAGAGGTTTACAGAATCACAGAATGGTTGAGGTTGGAAAGGACCTCTGGAGATCATCTAGTCCAACCTCCCTGCTCAAGCAGGGTCCTCTAGAACATATTGCACAGGATCACATCCAGACGGCTTTTGAATATCTCCAGCGAAGGAGACTCCACCACCTCTCTGGGCAACCTGTTCCAATGCTCTGTCACCCTCACAGTGAAGAAGTTTTTTCTCATGTCCAGATGGAACTTCCTGTGGTTCAGTTTCTGCCCGTTGCCTCTTGTCCTGTCACTGGGCACCATGGAGAAGAGGCTGGCCTCATCCTCTTGACACTCCCCCCTTCAGATACTTGTACGCAATGATGAGATCCCTTCTCAGTCTTCTCTTCTCCAGGCTCAACAGCCCCAGCTCCCTCAGCCTTTCTCCATAGGAGAGATGCTCCAGTCCCCTCATCATCTTTGTAGCCCTCCGCTGGACTCTCTCCAGGAGTGCCATGTCTCTCTTGTACTGGGGAGCCCAGAACTGGACACAGTACTCCAGGGGAGGCCTCACCAGGGCTGAGGAGAGGAGGAGGATCACCTCCCTCGACCTGCTGGCAACACTCTGCCTAAGGCACCCCAGGAGACCATTGGCCTTCTTGGCCACAAGGGCATATTCCTGGGTCACGCTTAATTTGTTGTCCACCAGGACTCTCAGGTCCTTCTCGGCAGAGCTGCTTTCCAGCAGGTCAACCCCCAGCCTGTCCTGATACAGGGGTTATTCCTCCCTAAGTGCAGGACCCTGCACTTGCCTTTGTTGAACTTCATGAGGTTCCTCTCCGCCCACCTCTCCAGCCTGTCCAGGTCCCTCTGAATGGCAGCACAGTCTTCTGCTGTGTCAACCACTCCTCCCAGTTTAGTATCATCAGCAAGCTTGCTGAGGGTGCACTCTGTCCCTTCCTCCAGGTCATCCATGAATACATTGAACAAGACTGGACCCAGGACTGACCCCTGGGGGACACCAATAGCTTCAAGCCTCCAACTAGACCCTCCTCCCTCGATCCTCCTCCACCAAGGGAGAGTCTTCCTTTCTCCAGACTTCCTCTCTTGTCCCCAGGGTCTGGAATTCCTGAGGGATGGCCTTAGCAGTAAAGACTGAAGCAAAGAAGGCATTCAGTAACTCTGCCTTCTCTATATCCTTCGTTACCAGGGCACCCGCCCCATTCAGCAGCGGGCCCACATTTTCCCTAGTCGTCTTTTTGCTATTGATGTATTTGAAGAAGCCCTTCTTGTTGTCCTCAACATCCCTTGCCAGATTTAATTCCAACTGGGCCTTAGCCTTCCTTGTTGCATCCCTGCACGCTCTGACAACATCCCTATATTCCTCCCAAGTGGCCTGTCCCCTTTTCCACATTCTGTAGACTTCCTCCTTCTGTTGGAGTTTTGCCAGGAGTTCCTTGCTCAACCATGCAGGTCTCCTGCCCGCTTTGCCTGATTTCTTACTCAGAGGGATGCACTGCTCCTGAGCCTGGAGGAGGTGAGGCTTGAATATGAACCAGCTCTCCTGGACCACCCTTCCTTCTAGGGCCCTACCTCATGAGATTCCTCCAAGTAGGTCCCTGAAGAGGCCAGAGTCAGCTCTCCTGAAGTCCAGGGCTGCGATCCTACTTATTGCCCTGCTTCCTCCTCATAGGATCCTGAACTCCACCATCTCATGGTCACTGCAGCCAAGGCTGCCCCCAACCTTCACATCTCCAACTAGACCTTCTTTGTTTGTTAGTACAAGGTCCAGCAGCACACCTCTCCTTGTTGGCTCCTCCACCACCTGTGCCAAAAAGTTATCATCAACACTTTGCAGGAACCTCTTAGACTGTTTGTGTCTAGCTGTGCTTGTATTTATCATTTTCCGAAAAAGATAAGCTTCTATAGCTGCTGAAATCCTCAAAATTTTGTGAAGGAAATTTGAATGCATAAACCGTTTCAAACTAGGAATGGAAAAGAACTCACTCACATATTCTAGAAAAAGTAACTTTATCTTGCTCAAAATTAATTAAAATATGTGCCAAATACTGAGCACTTTTCTTGCCAAATAAAATTCACATATCTTTAAAATTCCTTTAAAAATGTGTATTTTCATATATAAATAAACACTGTTTCACTTCCACATTGCATGCTAGAATACATCTTTTTGTTGATCGTTTTGCTCTACGCATTGATGACTTATTATTAAAGTGAGTGATATTCAGTCATGCATTCAGATAAGATGGTTTATTTTCCATTCTCTGTCTAGAAGAAATTCAACACATATTCCTATGCCTTAGAAAAGGATTCAAATGAACAATACATGTAATAGTCATATCAGTTTAAGGTATTTATACACATATTTCATTTAAATAAAGCCATGAGTCAGGATCCTACAATCCACATAAATATCTCAACCTAAATAGTGTGATATAATCTCTGTGCTGTTGACATTACCATTACCTGTTTCTGTTATTGCCTATGCCATTACTGTTACTTCCTATCCATTTCTCAGATAAAAAGTTGCAAAGATTCATTTGAGGATACTAGTGATCATATTTGTACTTGAAAGGCTGATGTTCATATTATAGCATGACCCACAAGCTTATCAGCAATTGTCTTTTATTTAGAGTGAGTGATATGAAAAGCCTGTAGTGTATCCGCCATCTGTGATTTTACTTATCAAATCCGTAGACAAAATGCAAATGGAATTTTCACCAAAAAGTGAAAACTCAACACAAGCTTCAGCTGTCAAAAGTCTTCAGGAATGATTGCAAAAGCTGGAGTCACAATTCAACAGGAATCCCACGTCTCAACATGAATTCAAACTCATCTTTTCAGACCGGACTCAGAAAGACTCGAAACAATGGTTGGTGCTTTTCTGTGGCTGCTGGTCACTGATTATCCTTGTGAATACACTGTTTAGAGGCTTTTTATCAACACGAGGCTGCCACATTTTTGCAATGCCTTTATGTAGCAATATATATTTCTCTTCCTACCACAACCAGTGGAGCGGTGCTACAATTAGTCAGCGCTACCGCTAGGCGAATAGCGATTTGTTAGTATTCATGCTGCAGAGTCCTAGATAGTATTTAAGCAAGGAAGTCACATGATTTCATTCACCACCACATACTCTGAAGTCTTGAGCCACACCAAAATCATCTGCCAATAGAATTTTCTAATTGAGCTTCCTAAACTGAGAAGCCAAATAAACAAACAAATCAACTGCAAAACATTAACAGTACCACAATTGTTTTAGGCTTTTTCCATTACAAAAGCATTCTCCACTCTCTTTAAGAACTGAGGAATCCACAGGGCAGGAAAAACAAAGTCACCTAATGGAAATCCTTTATGCCTGGAGAAGTAGCAATGACAAAAGAAGGTATCAACAACACTTCTAATGGTTCTTAGAATTCTCTTCTATCTTTGCTTATAAAAAAGCGGGTATGTACATGTGTACATTTTTCAATACAGTTCCCATTTTCTTTTGGAGAAATCTTTTGTGTTAGCTTTTTGCCAGTGATATTTCTGCTAAGATGATACAGAAGAATCCTTCTCCTAACGCTATCCCTTACAGGTTGATCTCAGCTGACAGCATCACACTTGCTTTCCACTTGCATGAATTGCATGAGCAGTATGATCACAGTGCATACAAGTATCATCTGCTCTAGTATGCAAAAGTCCATTATGAAAAAATCTCGCTGAAACAGCAAAAAGCATCAGGTATTTGCCTTACTGAATTAACTTCTGAGGTTCCTCCTGTGCTGTGAATCCTCAGCTCCACCCCAAAATCACGAGGACGGAGGGTGTCTCAGTGCCTTCTGGGGTCAGTCATTACAGAATCCAGTGAATGCAAAGTCAGCTCCACTGAAGGACCTGGTGAAATCTTTATATAAATTGAAATACTCCAAGGTCTCATTTTAAAAGAAGCCATAATCATGGCATGCTAAATTACTTTGAAAGTCAGAGCAGATATGTCCGGAATGTCTGGCATCTTTTTATGTAACATCACCAAAAATTAGTAAATCCAATATAATCTGCATTTATCAAATTCTGATGATTAGTATATTTATATAAAATGCAATATCCTACATAAATAATGTATTATTTACAATAGTATTACTGTGTTTACATAGAATGAATACACTATATATATCACAGCTATGTAAAAACTATAGTCACATAAGAGGCTCAGCATCATAGTATTTCTCATATGATTAGTCATTGTTCTATACTTCAATTAACAACAATAATATATTCATATGTACTATATAATAACCCCAATACAGAGTTCAGCTCTTACGATGCTAATACACACCAAAATGAAAAAGATAAGAGATTGCTCATCTTTAGATCAATTTAAGTTTTTTTAAAAAAAATAATAATGCAGACCTAGATTTTTGATGTGCCGAAATACACTTTAAATCAAAGATCTTACTGTTACACTTCCAGAAAGCGCAGTGTAACAAAAATGTACATGAGGATCCTGTGATGTGTTACGACATTCACAAGGTATAATTTTCTAAGAGAGAAATAAATCCTATAGGTCATTTCCAGCACAGACCTCACAATATAAAAAAAGATACCTCTAAACAAATTAATAAACTATCTTGCATTAAATAAATCAATTTCATGTACATAGTGATCCTAATCTTCAGGCTCCATTTATTGGTAAAGACAGAAGACTTATCCACAGCACTGCTTTCTCCTAAAACTGTGCTGCAGACTCCAGTGACAACGATATATCTCTTGTTATCTGTTATTTTGCAGGACATTTTCTTCCAAAAGTGTCTCCATACATTGACTATTACGCTCCACAATTATCACTGTAGCAGTAGGGGACACAATAAAGCAATGAATGTGTTTCCATTTTTCTCATCCTCAATTGAGAAAAAACAAGGAACTTGCCTTACAGAATTAGGTGGGAAACAGGTTATAGCAGCAGGCATGACATGAAGCAAAGCTTCACGTAAGAGGAGCCAAAACAACCACAAAATGAGCACACATGCTGTTGCTTTCCCAAAAAGCTGGGCTTTTCACTTTTTTCACTGGGCTGGGCTTGTTCAGGAACAGTGTAGCAAGCCCCAAGAGTAGCCCCTACAATCCAGAGGCTCCAGCCCTCACCAAGCTGCTCTTATACGGCCCCACATTTTCAAGAAAATTCAGCTATCTCAGTCACTGTTCATAAAGGTTCGAACATTATTTTTAAATCTCACCACTAGAAGCAAAAAACCTGAGAGGATACAGCTGTTGTCCACTGTAATACATGCATGTTCTGTCCCCTCAAATATTTGCTGCACATATTTGCATTCACAGGGACAAAGACAGGGCTTAGAATTTCAAATTCTATGGAACTGATTTCATTTTTAGCCCTTCACACTTGCATCTCTCCAAGGATAAGCTGCACAGCACAACCGCTCACCTGTCATAAGCTCCCTACTATCACTCCTGCCCATACGAGCAACCAGCTATCCCATCCACCGTACAATACTGAACAACCTTTCGATGGGCCTATGTTAAACCACTAACAATACACTTTTAGGACTCAAGATTAACTCATCCTCTAATTTCATTCTGCCTTCCTTCTGTATTCTTGGATGAATATCATTTTAAGAATCAGATCTTTCTAGCCTGCGCAAGGCCATATGCAAGGGAGGAGCAGAACTGAACCCAGGCCAACACCTGTTCATGGACACAGCCTTTCCCTCTGCAGACTCGAGGAAGGTTGGAAACGGATGGATGCACCACCCAAAAAGGCAGTGCTGCTTTCCAACAACTGTTACAGTCGCTGCATCCACGGGACAGGCTGAACAACAAGGTCAACACGGGCCCCTGCAGAGGAGAAAAACCCTTATATTTCCCTTCTGGTCTTGCACTTAAGATTTACTTATTGTGTTGCAAAATACATCGACACTTGTGTTGTCTGAGGTGAAACATGCCATCTGATCATTAGTAAGAATCAAGTCAAATTTAATTACTTAGACATCTGAGATCCAATTATCCTGTCATTTGCACGTGCACAATACCAACTGACCTCAATGAGAGTTGCATGTGCACTGCTGATAGGACAATTGATCCCCTGGTAACTCAGCTCCCACAAATCTTCCTCCAAAGAGGAGCCAAACCAGCATTGTGATAAACGTACAGAACTTCAAAGGAAAAAGAAGCTAAACTTACGGACACACATTTCCCTGCTCTCATAAAATCCAGGACAGCACTGGGATTTACGTCTGTACATTGTCTTTTCACCATGTCTGTAGGCGGTACGGTAACTGATTCTGAGGAAAAAAATGAATGGTTGTTACATATATTTTATGGTTTGGAAAGTAAATAGTTTACATTTTCACACATTTTAGAAAATCTTTAAGTATGAACAAAAGGACAGAAAAAAACCCTTAAGAAAGAGAGACACCTTGATTTATCTACTGTTGATTTCGGTCTCAGTGGTTTCTTTTGGAAATTCTCCATCGCAAGCCTTATTTCCATGGGTGGACAGGCAGCAGTTAAAAAAAAAAAAAAAAGTCAAGAATTCTGGCTACTTAACCAGTACGTAAACTAGAGTACTGCTGCCTTTAACATCAGCATCCTCCACGGAGGTTAGAGGCTGGCAATACCAATTAGTTTGCTAGATATTACAGGTATCAATTTCTGAAGAAACAACTTCTGGGGATTATCCTCATGAAGACTGCAGGACGGTGGTGAGCAGCGCACAGAAGGGAGAGTAAATCATCACATAAAAACAGCAAGGGAGTGCACAAAGTGTTGCTTCTTTCTGCCACAAGCAAGTAAAGTGATCAGAAGCAGGCTCTTCTCTGCACTCTCCCTCTCCACTCTTCACTGCGACCTTAAATCCCTCCCCCAGACTCTCCCGGCTGCTGACTACATATTGCACAAAGCAGTAAACACATCCTCACAATGTGTGAGGATGTGAGTTTGAACTCTCAGCAAAGAGCAGCATGCATCTAAATGGCACCATATGTAAATAAAAAAAAGTATAATCTCTCTTTGAACTTAGTATCTGCTTTTCACATTCTATCCACATCGAGCTGCTTCCTCCCAGCTGCTCTGCCCCAGGGAACCTTTCCCATTGTTGATCCTTCATACTTATGGGCACATTCCCCTGCGGAACACGGCTTTTACAGCTGTCTAGGCCAGTTTTGAATCATTCACTCCTTGCTTACTTTTTTTTACAGTGTGCAAGAAGGAGCTTCCTTTAGGAAATCTTTTTATTTTTCTGTCAAGTAGCACCCACTTTCCCCAGAACAATCAGTTATGAGCAGCAAGGCAGAGAGGTGTCTCATATGATATTTCTGACCACATACTCCTTACAGGATCTGGGGCATTTAATTTACCGTAGTGCGTGGTTTTTTTTTCCTAACCTGTTCTTTTTCTGTTAGTGCTCCACAGGATGATACACCCTGACCTGCCAATAAAACATATGTGATACTGCTTGGCCTAGACAAATGCATTTTCCAGTTGACACAGACCGTAACAGTTAGACAGATTAGTCTTTATAGCTAAAATATCCTATATACTTTACTTGACTTTAACAGATAAAACCTCTACAAATGCCTACACTATCAGTAGTTTGGCAGTATTAATAATTACACATTACCTGTGTCGCGTGCACTTGAACCAGTTTAGGATGTCAGTACAACTGGTGTAGTAAATTTGATCAAAAGGATGTGGATATGACTCTTGCACTGTAACTGAATAACTGGGGAGAGAAAGAGAGTAGACATATTATTGAGGAAGTCTTTTGCAGTAAAGTCTGACTACAGTAAGTCGTTTACGCAGTCCTGGAAAGTGGCTGTAGTTAGAACTGACAATAGGTCACATATTTAAGCGTATCTTTTAAGCAAGTCCAATGACACCCAGAGGTGCCCACATTAACAGCGTACATAACACTATAAGACTCACTCTGATCCATTTTTTTTTGCTTCCTAAGGTGAGGAACCTGCTAAAAAGATGATCTGTGAGTCCTCAGAAGCAAAGTTGTACAGCCAATTTCAAATCAACGCTAGCTATTACAAATGATCTACTGGAATCTGCTTTCTACCAGCTATTCTATCTACTACCTATATGTTTACTATTTCTTAACTCCACTTTAAAAACATAGGCATAAGACATTTACCAACACTCATCACAGAACGCCTCAATAGAAAGGTATAATAAAATATTGATGTGTAACCAAAACTCACCAGAAGGTGGAACTTCAAGTAAAATATGAACCAGGTAACTATTTAAAATGCAAACAGAAGATATGGATTGAAAGTTTTTTTTTTTCCTAAGAAAAATATATACGCGGAAGACAATGATGTCTCTGCTGAGTAATGCATTTGATTAAAAAGTATTATTAGATATTTAAAGAAAAGTAACATAAAACTAAGTAACAAAAAGCTTTTTCTCAAATGAAGGGCAAACTGAAGAAGTAAGGCAGTGAGATTTGCAGCACGTTCTCTCCTGTGGCAATAAACTTTTAGTAATATTACTGGATGCAGAGGTACTAGTTAGGAGCCACAGAATTAGGCTTCTTCTACTACTATACAAAACCAAAAAAATCTCACTGGATTTTCTGAGAAATTTCTTTTAAAACCTCTATCCGTATCCACAGCAAAACCTCTCCACTGGTTCTGGAAAGCGGTATCAACATACTGCAGTGAGCACTAAAACAGAAATATATACATAAGTTATAATTACTGAAAATAGAAAATATTGAAAATTATGCCATGTAACAGTCTGCTCAGCAATCAGAAATTATAAAATGTTGAGTCCATACTTTTTGTTTGTTTGACTGGCTAACTTTTAACAGAGATAATTTTTTTCAGCAATACTATACTGAACTCCTATTATCATTTTCTGTCAAGTTACAAGCGCAGTGTTGTAGAAACGCCTCTGTGCTCTAGCACCCAAAGGCCGCAGAGAAGTCAGCAAGGCAAAAGGAATAGAGCTCCGTTACAAAAGAGAAAAGTATTGAATCATCCTAGAAAACTCTTAAGCAGACTGTTTGTGCTGGCAATAAGTCAGGTCTCGATTGCATAATGGGGTTAGAAACTACGGGAATGCATGGTACGTTTCTTCTCCAGCACTAACTCCCAGGACCAGTCAAAACACTTACTAATTATACAGCCCATCTGGCTTTCACTTACAGTGTCTTTGACCTCTTAGCACCTATTACAGGGTAACAGCCACAACCTCGTTTTCCTACTGTCATCACCTATACTGAGAGGAAACAAGTCCAGATCGGCTTGCCCTAGCTACCCGAAATTTACTCTGTTTTCCCTGTGTCCATATAAAGGCAAGCAAGTCTAATCCACCCAGCTGTCAGACCGAGTCCAACAAAATGCTTGTCGGTTGCCGACGCTTAACCGAGGGGCTCTGCGCTTTTCGTTTTACACAGGGCCCGCTCTTTTCATTCCTGCTGCAATCGCAGCTCGTTTATAAGGATCGTTTCATTATGGGGTGGGCTATGTTATTTAATGTGTATAGACTGCCAGTGCCAGAAGCAGCAAAGAGCTTCTACCTTGCAGTTTTACTCTTTCATGCTCCTGTACTTTTGATACCTGCTCTGAGCAACAGTGTAAGTGTTTCAGTAAGTTTATTTGAAGTTCCTCCTCATTTTTAAGCCTCAGGTAGTGGCAGAAATTAAAAAAAAGCGTTCATTCGACAAGCTGGACATGCTTGCTAAATATGCATTTTTTCTGCAAACTGGATTAGTTTGTGTTCCAATACATTATACGCTGTAAATAGTTATTTTTTCCCCCACTTTGCTTTCACTATGTTGTAGCTTCCCTCAAATGCACTTTTGGACAAAGACAATAAACAGAAAGCATACAGCTCTTGGAGTAGCATCCAATAGTGTCCTACATTTTCGAATATTGTAAACAGTATTAAGCAGGTGCACAGTAACAGGTATTTCGTATGGTAACTCCTTGATATACATGCTTTTGTATATGGCAAATTGTACACAAAGGTATGGGCAGACACTCCAAAAGCTTCACTCCAAATGCTCAGAGAAATTGCTGGGGAAAATTTTTAAGGGCTCTTCTAAGCATATAGACTTCATGAAAAATCAAATACGAGTTTCAGCTTTCTCTGTAAAGATCCAGCGACAACAACTGGACCTGCACAGCGGCTCAGGAGCGCTCCCAGTGTTTAAACATAAAATACTATTTACCTCAAATTCAGGAAGCATATGCAAGTCCTCAAATGAACAGTTAGCCTCTCTCAAGGACCAGCTGATCAGTTACAGGCATAATTAAGTAATAATAACGAGACCATGAGGCACGGCTTCATTATCATAATCTTTATACACGAAAAGTAGTACAACAAATGCTTACAGTTTAATCTTCCCTACCCATTGTGCACATTCTACTGGTAATTAATGTGAAATTGGGTAAAGGAAAAGACTAACTAGATTGATGAGTTTAGAGCCGTACATTATAGATTTCTAACCTCATCAAAAAAATTAAACAATAAATCTTAATTTAGATTCAGGGAACGTTGAAAAGGAAAGAATCAGCATAATCAAACTTGGCCAAACTCCAATATGGCTAATTATATTCTGCATATGTAAAAGGTTCCCTTTTATTTAAATCGAAAGCAGTTATTTTTATTCTCTTCTTGTCCCTGGACTGTTCTGCAGTGTTGCTGGTGCCAGTGCAAAGTTTTTTTGCGTTGTATCTCTACCACAAAGATAGCTGCATTTTAACACTGTGTGAAATGACCTTTTACTAACCAGTGAGCTTATTTTGCCACTGTGGTAACACAAATTTTTATTCCCAGTTCACTATTTGACTAGAAGCTTTAAGTCATTTGAAATGCACTAACTAGAACAGAACAAAATAGTTATAATCAGAATCTGTATCATGTATTTTCTAAAAGAAAATATTACCTTTCCCAGTGGCTACACACATTTGGATCCTCAAGATTCAAAGGTAAAGTTGACCCCATCCAATGGTATAGAAGTACAACAGAGAAGCCAAAAAAGCAATTCAAATGAAGAACCATCTTCTCGAAAAGGTGACCTATAAGAAAAATAGTAATAATACATTAGTGGTATCATACACATGATAAAAGAGCGGAAACTATTGATCTGCTATACTAAGAGATATATAATCCCAGGTGAGAGACTATAAAGCAACAGGTACTCCACAAGCGTGTTGTGATTGCCTAGCACCACCAACACCATGCCCATGCCGGTAGAGCGCTCAGACTTGGTAGTTTCTGATAAACGGTAGATGGCAAGGAAGCGAACAAGCGATGCTTCTGGAGACGCGGCTGTCCCATTAAACTGCAGGTAGCCAGGCTCATAGCTGTTCTTACCACTAAGTAACAGGCTCCAGTTTAAAATAAAGGCTGGCATTGGCTCAAGACGGTGGAGGGGAGTCTGAACAAGTCCTGCCCTGGCGCAGGCTGGCCAGAGAAAGGCAGAGAGGTCGGGGGGCAGACGGGCACGAGAGCAACAAAAAGTAATATACAGATGTGTCACAGGCAGGGTCTCTGTGTTTATTTTTTTATGCTAACTTATAACTGAAATTAGCTAGACACATGAATACTCAGTCCTTCGAGATGCTAAACGGCACCATTAGCAGGAGCAAAGTGTGCTTGAGATTTGCAAAAAGTGGCACAGCACCTTTTAGTAACTAACTTGTAATTCTCTCGCAAGGCAATTAATCAGGAGAAGGATTTAAATGACTTTGCTTTAAATTGTTACCAGAGAGCATTGCATTACATTCTACATTGTTTCTGCTCTTTTTAAGTTGAATTCCCAATACGGTTTGCATAAATACCCCCTCCTGTGCCAGTTGCAATTACCAAATAGAATAATCATTCTGCTCATCAAAAAAGTTTTTGTAACAACATAAAACCCTAAAAGGCTATCCTAATATTTTGACGAGGTCTATCTCTTTTTTCAAAGCAAGTGATTATAATTTGCATATTGAAACGCTTTTAATCTAACCTGTCATTAATCCACGAAATGCCAGAATGAACACTGGTAATTTTTGTTTGTAATGGCTTAAGCTATAGTACTTTCCTCTCAGTGAACATCAGACCCTATGTCTTTCTTCTTACACACATTTTAACACTATGCAGCTTCTGAGACCAGGAAAAAAATCTGAGATCGCTGAAACTAATTTGTAATAATTCATGAAATAAATTTCTAATTGATGTGTTTATTTTGAAAGAAAGCAACTATTTTGAATACATTAACCAGAAACAGAAATGCCTTACTTCATATGTTATAGAACAGAATAAAGTAACACACACAAACAGCTTATTTTAAGAGAAGAAAGTTGACTGGACCATGGAAAAGAGTACTTTTCAGTACCTTCTTAAGAAGTGAATATAAAAAATTCACCACAAGAAAATATTGTATTTAAAATAGCTGAGTTTTTTTTTTTTTTTAAGAAATGGTTAAGAACACAGAGATGATCCCATTTTGCTAAATCCCTCTTGAAAAATCAGGGCTGCTGAAAAACATTTCATGCTCTGGAACTGTTGTAACTGCCTCTCTGCACGTACAAGGCACAGAACAGAAGTCAATGGGCAGTTGTTAAGAAGGGAATTAAAGCAGCTCTACTTTCAGATAATAAGTTCAGCAAAGTGGCGATTTCCCTCATTAAAAGTTGTCATTTCAATTATATGCAGACAGTAAACTGTATTTCCTTATTTTAACTTCAGTAACTTTCCATTCAGATATATTTAACAAAACTTAAAATGTTAAAAAAAAAAATCATTTGCATGAACCCCCTAGTGTAAAACTTGATTGCATTCCAGATCTTTTGCTTAATTATTAAGGAAAATCAAAACAGAAAATCAGTACAACTGATTAGCATTGCTAAAGTGTTTATATTAGCAAAAAAAACCATGGATGACTCATTTAACTCTTGCTGTCTACAGTTTGCACTGAAAATACCCTGTTCAAAGATTCACTTTTTAAATCCTATATTGCTTAAACTATTTCAGATAATAATATGCCAGTATCTTCATTATCTACATACATACACATATATACACACACATATATGTAGTATATGCAGTTTCGGTACTGAAAATGTTCCCAGTATGCCTTCTGTATGTAAATTAGTGATTAAGAGAAATAAGAGAGAATAAATAACTCAAAGTTGGAACAGAAAGCTCATCTGACCTGCAAGATACTGGATAATTTCTGTCTCTGGTGTTGTAAACACATGCTACCAGGCATAAAGCTTTCTCCTGTGAGTGGCACAATTGACCTCAGTGCAAAAGAACTTCAAAGAGGTAAATGGTTCCCAAAATGCTCTCTAATATCCCACAACACGGTTACATATACAGAAAGAACCATGAAATTTTTCATACTGCATTTAAAGCAGCAAAATCGCAACACCGCTGGCTGAGATGGCAGTGACAAGACCATGCTAGCAAAGTTAGCAAAGCACATTTTCAAATCACTTTGATTACTAACCAGTCTGTACAAGTCTTTCTGTGCAAGTGAAGTGTCTGACTTTGCAATCCGATTGCACCCAAAATTAATTTAACCCAGCCTAAGGCATTTTACTGCCAGGTCTTTCTTTCCACTAAAGTATACAACTGAATCAATACTTCTCAACAGAAAACTAAACTCTTATTGCCCCTTAACATTTCATGTTATTACTATTGGAGGAAAAAACTTCGGTTTACAAAGGTGCATGGTTTTACTCCCACTGGAGCTGGAGCTTTAAGGCAAGAACTGTGCAACGTGAGGTCAAGGTCTGTTTAACTCATAGACTCCTCAGTTTCCACAGATTTTGAGTCAAGCCCACAGTTTCTAAATGTAACAGGAAAGCTATGCAGCTGCATGAAGCAACAGTAGATTACTCCCCTACATTTATGTAATCTAATTAGAGAAATTTAGCTCATTACATGTTTATTAAATCAAATGGAAGTGTTAATAGTCATCAATAACAGTCATATTAAAACATTCAGCTGACAACCCCAAGGCACGTTATAATTACTAACAAGCATATTTTAAGATGCGGGTATAACAGGTGCACAGGTATCCCTGTATAAATACAGAGAGTTAACCAATATAACACATCATCTGACATCTGTAGGCATTTTCTCTCCCCCTACCATCAGTGTTGACAGTTTTGCACACTTTTTGTTTTGGTGTTTTTTCTCTAGTCCAGGATCAAAAGAAGAAAAAGAAGAAAAATAAATAATAAAGTAAAAAAAAAAAAAAAGCTTCTCCTCTGCATACTGAAAACTGAGACACGATTTCAAATGAATCTCTCAGCCTTCCAGAGCAGAGCCAGGAGCACAACTCGGCACACAGAGCTCCCCCCGCCCCCAGCTCATGCTCTCTCTTAACAAAATGTAAATATTGGTGGAACTGGGGGAGTGAAGGAAGATAAAGTAATGCAAAACATAAAAGAAGAAAAGGTTGCTCAAGGCTATGAGGAAATATTTTATGGTCAGCAAAACCAAGTGCTGTTGGTGAATTAAGCAGGATTAGACCTGCATGAGCAACAGAGAATACTATGATACAGTTGCTAACATGACATAAAGGACCCAAGACCAAGGGAAATGCTGATGTAGCTTTTCCATTACCGTTGCAAAAGCGTTTTTATCGCTGCAACATAAAACATGCAGCAGAAACATGCCATTTAATGAGAAGAGGAACTTCAGGAGATCTTTTTGTAGCCTGCCATCGTATCTCTAAGGTTTTACAATGCTCATTGCGGTCTCTCTGCAGTGATATGGCCCAGGTATTTCAATTTGCTCTGGGCTGTAATACCATGGATTGTTTTTAATTACACTTACATTACACTATCCCGCATATATGGCAAATGCTGCTTTTCAGAAATCTTCCTTACGCTCATCATACGTAAACTTTCAGACTGAATTTGTGAACTACAGTCATTAATGGAGCTGCCCTTGCAAGTCTCTTCTGCCCTCGCAACCTCTAAAGTCAGATAAAGTCGGCACACCATAACACGTGGTGATTGCTACCAGCCAAAGCGCATGATGGCTCCAGATGAGATACAGATTTTTTTTTTATTTTATTTTTTTTACCATGTAAACATTTTCTGGTGAAGAATTCCTTAGTTCTTCTCTTCACTTCCTACTTAATGGTTTTCATAACATTATACTGTTTTCACTCCTGAGGTTGAACTCCTTTACCAGGGGCCTAATTTGTTTATAAAATCATCTTGTAAACTCCTAGTGCCAGACAAAGCAAAATTTGAACCTGACCTAATCTTGTCAGTGATGATTAGTTTCATGTGAACTTCTGACTATGAAAGAAACTGATTGCTTTTATTGATTACATTAGAGAATTAATGGGCAAAGAGCAGAAGGCTTTTTTCCTTTGGAAATTGGCAAGTCAGCTTGATGCTGCGTCACATGAAACCTCACCCACAAAACATATACAAATTAACCTGAATAGGAGCATTATCACACAGTCCCTAGACCGGCTGAAGAACTGTAAACAAGGCAAGTGTAAATAACTGGTACCATGGTTAAGTTAAAAGGCAGTCCTCCTGTAGGAAACCAAAATCAGTGTTAGATTTATAGAGCTTTCTCAATGATCTGTAGAAAAGATATAAGCAACATACCACAGTTAAATTGACAAATAATATTAAGTTGAGCAGCACATCTGATAGAAGATAGAAAAATAAGAAAACAATATTCATGCTAAAAAAATTTTAAAAAGGATAAAGAATAATTTAGTACAGAGTCATTCAACAGAAGAAAGATACCTGCAAGGTAGCAATGTCTGGAGAGATCTACAGTGATACTAGACTGCAAATCGCATATAAGCTTGCAATACATTCCAGCAGCTAAAGACCTTTCTCTTTTTGAGCAGCAGAGGCATCTCGCCATAGGACAAAGTAGTAGTGATGCCTCTGGTTACAGCCCTTAAGACAAACGATATGCTATAATATCTGTGCACAGTTTCAGAAAGATGAGAGCAAATTGGAGGGAACTGAAGGGAGACAAAATCATTAAAGAGCAGACAGAAACAGTGGTTTTATTCGGGGAGTAGGTAATTCGTGGAATGATGAGCTGGGTGTAGACAAGTAGGAAGAGGAACAGGGTATGTCCTGAGAAGAGGGGCTGCAAGGAGCCACCCCCTGGAAAAAGTGACTGCTCTTTTCTTGGACCCTCCAAATACGCCACTGCAAAGGCGTCTCCCCCAGCTAGCGGCTCAGATAGGGGCTCAAAACAGATGTATAGACGAGTACAACTCATCTGGCAAGGCTGGCACTTCGCTTGATAGAAAATATCAAATCTAACCCTCTTAGCTTGTATTTCTTTACTTATAAACCCTACTGCTCATCTAAATATGCACTGACAGGTAGCTATGCCTTTTGCTCCGCACGTACTGACAGCGTGAACTTGCTGAATTTACTAAATACATGACCAGCCATAAAATGTAGTAGCCCAGTTGTAGAACCCTCCCTGCCAAAACAGAGTATTAATTTCCTTATTTCACATTCAGGCACACAAAAGTAAAAGCTCTTCCAGTTTTCCCCTTCCCATATGTTTAGTCTTCTACTAAACACATCAAAGATGTGTCTGGATATGGCAGAGACAGTCTCAAACTTGAGCTCTTCATACAATGCTATTTTCTTTCCCCAAGCATCATGTTATTAAGAAAAATAAAACAGTAATGAATTGCAGCCTTTCTTCAGTTTAAACAGCCTAGATTACTTTTATTTTTGTCTTTTTAAATTGGCATCGGTTTCAAAGGTAATAAAGATTATGTAATCATAGTGTTTGTGCATGTGCATACGTATCTTTATGCCCAGTAACTTCCAAATCCATTGGCCATTTCAGCTACATTTGACAGAGAGGAAGAAGTTTGAAGCCATTAAGTTCCAGAGAATCCATTGATAACCCACAAATCTGTAGGGGACCAGGCTTTACTGCTCACACAGCTCATGGTAATACCTGTTTTGGAAGCTATGACATCACGATTGTTTAAGTAACACTATCATTTCACAGGCGGCATGTTTATACTGTTCCTTCTGAAAATAAAAGTAATACTTATGATTATATCCTAAAGCACCCACCTATGCTGGGGGAAGAAGTGCCTTCTACTTAAACGTGACAACTTTCCGGTGGAAGCCTGGAGAGGTTGGCAGGTGTCACACAGCACATTGTTTCACAAGAAGCGTCAAATGACTTCTCTTACTGCAATTATGAGGAAATTTCCATTTCCAGAATGAAGTCAGGTAATTACGCAGGTTGGAGTCGGTGTGGGAAGCAGAAAGCCTTAACTCCCAGAAAAGGCCATGCTTCTAGCAGCAGTGCCTCCCCATGCCGCAGCACGGCCCGAGGTGGCTGGGTCCCTGCAGCCCAGCATGTCCCAGCATCATGCTGCAGTAGAGCCCCAGCAACACAACGCTAATCCATCACCAGCACAAACTGGGTCCGCCAGGACCCAGCACTTCCCTACGAGTGACTCATCAGTATCTTCTACAGCGTTTATTCTTACTGTAAAAGATCAGGTGAGAGTTTCCCTAGGATCTTCTGGCCTCCTGAGAAATGAGGCTCTCTTTGGTCTGCCATATTCGCTTAATGCCACGCAATGTACTCTCTGTACAGCAAGTTTCCACCGGCAGTAAGCTGGCCGAGATGATAAACCCGTTTATCAATTCACTTCTCCTCCCTCAAGTCAGTATTAAAAGGAGAGGGAAAGAAAGCTCAGTGGAAGTCAAGTTTGCATGAGGCAAGGAGGCAGAGCAAAGGCAAATGCCAGCGTGCCAGATCTTTTGCAGATGGACTCATTATTATTCCTCTGGGGCAGGCTGCCAAACACCACAAAGTACGGGGTCATTTCACTGTAGCTGTCACTATCCACTAAATCAGAGCTCTGTTCAGATATGAAGAGAAATTTTTCAGACAGAGAACAAGCATTGGTCTTGAGCATACCAACTTTTGATAGTAGAAGTTACCTACAGCACGCGGAACTGAACACGTAAGGACTATTCACGCGGGAAGTCCGCAGGATGAATGGTTAATAAATAAATCTTTTGGCCAACCTTGCTGTCCAGTTAGCTTCCACCCAGACAAAAAGCTATCAAATAAAGACAGTTAAAGATGTCTAGAATCCAAACTAAATTATCTCAAAAGAACACTTTCAGAAGAGGACATGCCAATGAGAGTACAAAGCCTGATATAATTTCTTTATCACACGAAACATTAAGTGAACCATATAAAATTATGTCCAGTAAATATATTTACTACTCATTTCTGATCTGCGTATTGCAGGAGAATAATCTGTTACGTGAACGTTTGGCTCTCTGACCAAAAGGAAAGAAAATTCCTCAAGATGCTTAATGTTCCTTCACCCCAAGCTAAATAATGAAAGAAGAGCATATGTGATTGGACAAAGAAGCTATATGTGGCATGAGGAGGGACAAACAAAGGAAAATTGTTTCTGAAGAGCATTTATAATTAACCATTTTTGTAAAAAGAAGTCACTGAAAGCCTTCACAGGCTGTCTCAAGGTCAAATTTTTAGGTAATTGCAGTCTGCAGCTTGTCATTGAGGGGAAAACTTGGAATCCAGAGTAGGTTCCCCCTTCCCCATATGAGTAAAAGGCATACAGGAAACCTGGTTTTTAGAAAGGCCACCCTTAACAGTCATGTCTTACTTTCTGCTAAGTTTGGGCAGATTTTCAGAAATTAGAGTTTCCCAGCAGACTGCCTGTATGACGGCAAGCCATTCCTGCTTGCCTCAAGCAATGCCGAATGCTTGGTTTGCTTTTTTATTTGGAGGGTTTTTCGCTGTTGGGTTTTTTGCACTTGATAACGGCACATTGACACATCACCTCTGCAGCCATGTGTTGCCTTACTCGTCACGCAGACACCCGAGTTCTTCTGCCCTCCCACATCAGCCCCTCTCTCTGCAGTTCCCTATGATGCCCAGCTGCTGCCAGGACATCCCCAGCCACATTTCTGGAAGAAAACGGAGGAGAGACACAGGACAGGGTGCTGTCAGGGAAGATGCCAGAGCTGGCTGGGATAAGGCCACCAACGCAACGAGCTGCGAGGGCTGGTGGCGAGACAGTGCGCGTAAGCCTGCAGGGCTGATGTGCACGCAGCTGTGTGGACACACACCCCGAGCTTTCAGCCAATTATAATAAAAGTAAATAAAATACATTGTAAGAAAGACTATAAGGTGCAGGGCTTGGTCCAGGCATATACACAGAGATTCCTCCTCCTTCTTCTATTATCAAATAATATATTCCCTCCCAGCCCCTCAATCTGTACATTAAGCCTAGTGTCTTTTTAACAGTACCTGCCATGGACAGATGAAGGTAAAAAAAAAAAAAAAAAAAAAAAGCCAGATATACATATTTAAGGAAAGTTAAACTTAAGTTATTTCACCTATTAGATGTTACTGACACATATGAGAAGCTTTGTTTATTATAGAATAACAAGATTAAAAGAAATAAGCCAAAAAAACCCTGTACCCAATTTTTAGCACAGTCCCTTAATTGGATAACAGACATCTGAGGATACCCTTTACCAAAGGAAATATGAGAAAGGGATATTTTACTTACGAATGCAACTGTAAAAACTTTGTGGTTGCTGACAAGTTGCCTGGGACAATCCTGTGGTTGCCTAAACGCAGATTCCTTGCTGCCATTTCTCCGGAAATACTCGTTTATGGTTTCATCCTCTCTTGACCTTAGCTGTTGTGAATCTTATTTCTCTGTCATCTCAAATACCAGCTTCCCAGACAATATATAAAATATATCACTTACAATTTTCTACCATTGTACAAAGGAGTACAATCACAGGACTCGGACAATTTCTTTAATCTCCTCCCCGTTTCTGTGCTCACTTCAAATGTGTCCTCTCTCCTTTACTTTTTTTTTTTTGCTTTCTTGTTTTTAAACTTTTTAGAGACCTCCTCTATTTTTTTTCCTTTCCCCTTGATACACGTGCTCTCCCTCTCCACATACATTTCCATCATACATTAGTCGTCTTCTTCCCAGACACAGGCTCTGTTATCACTGATAAAATCCTTCAGTCTGCAATTTGCCACACTTGTGACAGCCTTTCGTTCAACTCTTTCATTATAATAACCACACATATAAACACCCTCATTTGTTTATACCTTCTAATTGCTAACAAGTTGTTATAATTTCTGAACAAATTTGTTGCTAACAGTGTTTCAGAACACTTATCTTTGTAAATCTTCCAAGGAAATTCCATTTGCACAGAACGCACTGAACAAAAAGTTGTTATTCCAGTTAGCTCTTGTTCTCATGACTTAGACTGAGCATTTCACTCCTGCAAATACTGATCACCGTACTTCGTTATAGACTTCAATTTTTAAAGATGAGGAAAAAAAAAAGTCAATTAACTCTGATGCCATCTTATTCTAACAACACGTGTAGCTTCTGAGTGTTTCAATGCATCAGCCTTTCTTTCCACCTCCAGCAATCTAGTTCAAAGCATCTGTGATTCATTGCACAAGGTCCTCCCATGTCAAAGTAAATCCAAAACGTACTGACAGAGGAACGGGGAACCCAGAAACGTTTTCATCCGCGTAATACTCATTAATTTCCTCCACCTTCTCTTCTGGCATCTGCAAAGGTTAGAATGGCGTTCCTTCATTTTTCCTCCAGGAGGAAAACGGAAGACTAGCACGCAAAACCAAAAGAGCCTGGTTAATTCTCACTTTTTAAACAAAACCACAGTTAAAGGGACAAAAACTATTCCTGTTAAAGTCAAAGGGAATTCTGCCCTGAACAGCTTGCAGTGAGACTAAACAACGTGACCTGATGAGGCCATCCCATAGAGCGAGCAACAAACAGCACAGTGATGTTTCTCAGCACCTAGCTTAACAACACTGGGAGCCCCTTTCAGTGCATCTTTAGGGAGCTGCTCCTACCTGGAGTAAATGAAAGGCGCTCTCAAGACCACCACATGCTAGATTATTTACCCATTTTCCCATCTATCCATTTTATTTCTCACCCATTGTCCTCTCTCTCCTCACCACACTTAGCGTACTGCTGCTAAAGGCCCTGGTAAGCTGCCATCGAGCAATCCCACTGCGAGCACTTATACTGACGGCTGCCGCGTCTCGTTGCTTTTGCTCAAGGAGAACTGGGGCAAGGCTTAGTTTTATTCTGACTGTATGCCGCTCATAACGCTTATGAGCATGTGCAGTTTTGAAAACAATGCTTGCTTCTGTGAACCGCTTTCCATACAAGCCCTGAACCTTTCCTTTGCAGCTTGTTTGATTTGCGCTGCTCCTTGATATTACAGGGTGATGACCTGAATTGGGCTCACTTTCCTATCTGTGGCTTTTAATACCCGCAGACAAATAATAACGTGAACAACTGGTCAGGGAATAGCTGAACGTTTAAGATATCCAGACCTAGCACTTTTTTCCCTCTTTTAAAAATCATTCAAGACGTAAGAACTTGGCCTGCAGGTGTGTAAATTTAGTGCTTAGCCTCCTTATCTACTCAACAGAGACAGAAATTCAGCTTGGCAGGTATCTGGGAAGTTTCTCTCCTGCACATCTGCACCGTGTGTATAGGCATGTAAACGTACACAGACACACAGACACAGACTCACTATACTCTTAGCTAAGTAGCTGAAGCTGAAGGGAAGACACGGTGCTTCAGTGAATGAATACCAAACTCCACAAAATAAAACTGCTGCCAATACTAATGATCGGTAGTAATAAAATATGTTCTTTCCAGCAAGGATAAAGTAAACAACTTTGCATTTTATGCATAATAACAGTCATTTCATAACAAAGTTTCCAGTTGTGATTGGTATCAGTCTCAGTTTTCCCTTACCGCAATTCTTTAAGACATCCCAAATCATTAAATGCTTAATGTCTTTTAATGATGAACCAGACTCTCCTTTAAAAAGAGTGCCTGGTTCATCATTAAAAGAAACTAATGAAGGCAATTGCCTTAGAAACTGTAGCAATCAAAAGACGACCTTTTGGGTTGTAATTAATATTTTTTTCAAGATAATTTATCCTATTAAAATATGTTAATTTACCTTGGTTCCAGGTTATCTGAAGCCTTCCTAAAAGTGCTGTCTGGTGCTAATTCCCACTGTAAGCAGTGTAATTTGAAACTAGAAGAATCAAGACTGCATTTTTATTAATTTGAGCACAAGGCCCTAAATCCTCCAAATTATGATCCTTTAGGACACATGTTGCACTCTTTAAATCTGTATCTCTTTGCAGTACGGGATGTAAAAGGACAGCAGCAGCATGAGCACATATGTGTCATTACAAAAATGCTCTATTCATAGCATTGTCTCATAAAGCACCTTTAGTAACAAGGCACCCTATTCAGAGACCTAATTTTTATAGACGTTTGTATGCCAAATTCAAAAAAATCTCGATGACGGTGGGTTTAATGAGGTACTTTGTTATTCTCTGTAATAAAAATTAAAAGAGAGAGACAGAGTTCTTCAGCGTAATTGCCACATCTGTTATTAGGCACTTTACTGTGATTGACTGGAGAGTGTGTATCAGAGACTGTGCCAAAAAACAGGCAAACTTCATAAGTAGACTTATAACTTATAGCCCAACTGGTATTAGCAGCATCTTTGTTAGAACTCCTACTGCTTCTCAGTTAAAACTACAGAAATATTGGCCTTGGTTCAATCATTCATAAAGAAAAGAAAAACAAAACCAAAACACCACACACACAGATATTGTGAACAGTGTGTAATTTTTTAAAAATGGAAATTAAAAGCACTGACTACTTTCAGAAGGAAACAAAATGGTCAGCTGAAGGCACATGTAAACACTTCTTAATTAACGAGAGGGATAAGCAATCCACAGTGCCAGCTAGGACAAAATTTCACATTCAGCAATACATCAATAAACAACCGACTGAGAAGACAGTGAAAAACAGTGTAATATTTGTAAATGAATTGGATAGCAGGAAGCAAGCTGCTAGGAAGAAGAAAAATTACAGGAACCTCTTCTGATCTGTGGAAATTTGGGATGAGACTTGAAATCATTCACAAAACCACCTGCTCCTTCTGAAAAGCAGAGCAGCCCAAGAGCATTCGGACCGTTTCGGCGGAGAGGGTGGCCGCCTGGCCATCTTGGCCAGCAGCAGGCATGGACGTTCTCCCAAGCAGCGCCGCCAGGCACTGGGTGAACAACCAGAAAAGCAGACTGCAGTGCAGGCCAATACGAACGGATACGGAAACGCAAAGTCTGCGCGAAAGGGAGCGATTAGAGAAGCCACCCTGAGGTATCACCTTATCGCCTGATTCCAGGATGAAGTGAAGTCCTCCTCCGGTCTACCATGGTAGGCTGGATTGTGCCGACAGTTGACTTCTCAGAGTCATGGTCATGGCACATGGTGAAAACTCGGTGCCTAGGCTGGCCTGTAACCACTATTATGTTCTTTTCACTACCAGCTGATCTTCTTTTGGCTCTAAACCCCAAGCTTTTAATATCTACCAGTCCTGACGTAGCAAAACCACTCTGAGCTTACTCAGGCATTCTCTCTTGACTAACAACTTCTTTCCAATTTCACGCAGCCTTTTTACTAAATGCACAGAAATGTATGTTGCTATTGTTAGCAAGGAAGATGGACAGGCCAGCTGCTACATTGCTTAAAACTACATCTTTTCATCCAGTAAAGAGCAAGGGATTATTTCACCTTCCTTACTGATTTTCTGCATTGCTCTAGAGGGCGAGAAGAAAGGTAGGAATGCGTAGAAGAGTAACGAAAACTATATCTATATCCATCGTATCCGCTCTTGAAAGGCGGAAGGATGCCATCCTGTCGAAAGCCAAAGGAAAGCTGTCTACTGCAGGCAGGGGCAAAGGACAGACGCTTCGTCCGATCCAACCTGTCAACTGCCTGGTGAGCCAGTCCATGAATACATCTTTCTTCTCTCTGGAGGGTAGACCAGGACACTAATTCCCTCCCTCCAGGAGAGCAAGGGACCATTTTCTGGGAAGAGTCTTCCCTGCTGGGTGAGATGAGCCAGAGCAGATGCTTCTCCGCCACTCTCTGAAGGTCTTTGTTGTGCACTCGGGGAATCTAAGGCTGGTCCAAATTGCAAAGAATTCCAGCAAGTTTATACGTAGCTCCCTGTCTTGGGGGGGTCTTTTCCCTCTCATGTCCTTTACAAGTGCCTGATCTCCCTAAATCTCTTTTTAGTTTACCAAGAGAGAGGATTCACTTAAACACACTTACTTTTAAGTATACACTATGTAACAGTCTCCCATATTGTATCTTTATCAACATAAAAGCATAAGATCTACAACACTTTTTTCAATATCATAAGGCTTTTTGCTCTGATGGCCACTATTAGTATCTACTCCGCATAAAGTAAAAAGAATCTAAATACTGTATCTGATTTCATAAAACAAATCAGCTGCAGAGCTGGAAGTAGAATTTAAGTCTCCTCACCTCCATTTGCAAGCTACCCTTAGGTCTCTGCTGTCTCCAGTTTTGCCACAGTGGCAGTAACCACATGCATAGTGCACATAGTGCATACCATGGGTGTAACATCATTATTAATATCACAAAATGTATATTTCGGGGTTTTAGACATTTACAAGGAATCGCCACACAGCATCCTAACTGAGAACTTTTCAAACAGACTGGGGTCATCTCTGAAGAGGCCAATGGCACCCTCTAATCTGTCTGCTTTTCCATTTCTTTATTTTTCCCATTGCTACTCTTGCTGCAAACTGCATGGAAGAAAAACATACATATATGCCTAAGAGAAAACCTGGATGTACTACAACTTTGGTATTTCCCTGGAGATAGGCAATACGACAGAAAGCAGGTTCATTTTTGGAAGCACACTAGGAGACTCCCACAGGAGCAGAAGAAGAAGCTTCAAGTACGTTCTAGGATGCGGCCTCCAGAGATGTTTCTGAATGCCACCAGCCATTTTCAGAGTGACTGCAGTGCATTTCTACTTCACTCCAAAAATTTCCTACAAAGAACGAGAGGAGGAAAGCTAAGACTGCTTTGCATCTTCTCTCATTGCCAGGGGAGAAAGAGCATTTCCTCCTTGCATCCCAGCACTGCTTTGCAAAACCAAAAAAACACCCCCACAAAACCAACACTAATTTCTGAAGTTGATGCACTGCCAAAATAGAAGCGGAGTTGTAAAAGGGTTAGGTACGCATCGAAAGGCTGACAGTCTGCAAAGTCATAAAGTATTCTTAAAATATTCTTAAATATTTCAGGGGTACAGACCAGAACCCCGAATTTGGACGTTTATCCAAATAACTGCATCCTTTGAGGTTCACTCATCATGAACACGTATCTTGGCTGTTGTTATCTGGACACAATGCAAATTGACAAGAACTGCTGTTGAGCAAGAAAGAATGGAACATATCTTAAAAGCACATTAAAGTTGCAGAGCAGTAATATTGTTTCAGTGTGGAGATGAAGTCTCCTGACTCTCTAAAGTGGGTTCTGGGGATGGAAAAAATCTACTGACAGCAGCAGGGATGCTTAAAGCAAGGAAGCATCTCTTCTGCTGTGATTTTGTTCTGTTTTTCAGTAACTACTCACTAAGTTTTCTTATATAATAATTAAAAATACACTCTTTGTGGGTTCAGATTTTAAATAACCTCCAGAACTAGTGAAACCCTTTTCTATGCATTGTAACCTTCTGTATTTAAAGCGAGGAGTCTCAGCCGTCGTTTAAGTGGCATATTGGTCTGTGACATACCAAGGCAACAGTATTGATAATACATAGTGCCTTTAATCCAAAGCAACGCTACCACATAAAGCACAGTAATGCTGCTATGTACTTTCAGCAGAATTCATTACAGAGTTAAATTCAGCTTTTTTCTTTTGTAATCTATTAAAAGAGACCAGTTGTTTTGGCTTTGGAAGTAGCTTTGGGATATGCGGACAACAGTCGCATGGTACTCACACAGTCTATACAGCGCACTACCTAGGCATAAGGGGATTTGTGTTTGTGCACCTTACCCTGCCTACTCCATAACTCCACTGATTTCACTGGAGTTGTTCCTGGTTTACTCAATGCAAGTCAGAAAACCAGGCCCGGAGCCTCTGTTCTTCTTTCCTTAATTTGAAAGAAATAAAAATAGATGAAAATAAAAACACTCCACCCTTTGCACAGAGCACAAATCGTCGTGAAATCCAGCCCTCAATTTAAAACACGCATTTCAATCTCACTGGCAGGTACCCTTCAGAAACAGTTGTTATTTACAATATCTGTCTGGAGGGGGGGGCGGAAAAAAAAAAAAAGAAGATTAAAAGATCAAGTTACTCTTCACTTCCAAACAAGCCAGGCCACAGCTGTACATCAGATTCGGAGCAACTGTTCCACATGCACACAACAAGGCTCTGTCTTCCCACAGGGTTTACTCAGGTCATCCGCATGTGGTGCGGATTAAAGGAGCACTAAAGCTCCATTATAAAGTGGGCTAAACAGCGAGTTAACGCACCAAACTTTGGTGCCACTGGTAAATTCCTCCATCCGACACTGTCTTGTGAGAGGTCTCCCCAGCTGCACGGGGGAAGAAGTGCCCCAACGCTCCTCCTGATGCCCCTGGGGAAAAAGGGCCCAGACTGGCTTTTCAGTCTTTACGTTTTCACTCGTCTAAATAGAAAGAATTAGGAGGGAAGCCTGTCAAGAGGAGACATTTTTTGGAGGGGAGAGGAGGGAATACTTAACACTACCTAAGACATAGTCTATGGTAACTATATGAACAGAATAACAGAACTAGAGAGCTTGTGCAAGTTATGCAATTTTCTTTAGAAATACCATTCTCAAAATGGAAAAGACAGAGGAAGATGCAGCCTCCTCATGGAAAAACTGTGTAAGCGGGCCCAGAAGCTCCTCTTACAGAGACGTTTCCTAAATTTCCCAGGTGAGTAGTGCTCCTCCTTCCGTAGGGGCTGGTGGTACCCAGCAGCTTTTGCCGCCCGTGCAACACCGGGCTCCCCTCCCCGCGGCATGGCCCCCGCATCCCGCTGAGGGTCGACATACTCCCAGCTCGTCCCTGCCCTCAGTGCCTTGCTCCTACCAGGAGGGATCACGAAGAGGCCTGTGGTTGAAGCCCAAGAAAGAGCAAAATGATGGCAAAGGCGCTCGGAGGGGAAAGATGAGAGATGCGCCAGCGCCGTTGCATTTGGCAGACCATTAGCCTCGCTACACCTCAGTGGACGCGTGAGCCAGCAAGAGAGAGCGGCAAAGCCTGCAAGGGCAACGTGCTTCAGAGAGACAGGGCTGGCAGGACCAGGGAGCAAATCTTGCTCCTAAGACCTCTCATTCATAAATACCACCCTGAGAAACTGCAAAGCGTGAAATATTTTGTCTTTCTTATAGATCATACGCAGAAGATTACCTCACGCACAAAGCAGCAGCCAAGCCACAGGTTAAGCGCTTAGTGCTGGCAGATAAGTCAGTATTTAAACAAAATTCAATTTCCTAATTGGCATTCTTAGGCATACAAAGCAGTTACCCAGTTAATCAACTTCTACTATAACAATAATTGTACATTGCAGCCTATGAAACACGCTTCAACCAAAGTATTGCCAAAACTCGCTCCAAAGGGCGAAGGAATACCGCTCCCCAGGAATGACGGCAGCGGTCATTTGTTCCGCCTCTCTTCCATAGTTCCCAACCAACATACAGTCAAACCTGGATAGGCATTAATTACTTCTTAACTGTTTGACTTGCCCCATCTCTAGGTACGTAACCTCTGTCAAGAAGAGGGGACGAGAAAGAAGCACTAGGGGACCTGCAGTCTCTGATGGAAGAATCTTCCAGGATTTATGGATATTCACTTAAAAATGCAAAGCATGTAAGAGAGGACTCCAGAAGTAGCGTCGGAAGATTTGAGGCAAACAGAAATGGCTAAATTGGACTCCCACTTTAGAGTCTATAAAAACTATGTTTAGACTCAAGTGTCTGTTTAGTTCGATTACACTTAACCAGATTTTCCATGAAAGTAAGAGATACTCTGGAGAGGATATAAACCAAGAATATGAGTGCACTCTAACGGGAGAATGGTTGAACACAATTGATTCAACGCTTCAGAAAGATTTCACGGAAAGATGGCAAAGAGTTTAGTTTCCTGAGAGTCTCTTAGTTACAATATAAAAATGAAGATTTCAAGAGTTTCAAAGTTCCCTGTATTTTTGATGTCACACAATACAGTAATTTAGACACTTTCAATGTCAGACACTACCAAAAGTACCGGAGGACCTCACTGCAAATGAGGCTGTGGGAGCTCATGTCATGACAGCTACTGATGCTCATACCAAATTGCAAACAGTAAGCAAGAATCATACAGCGCCATCTCAACATTATGCCCTACCCATAATTTTTGAAATACTTAGTCAAGTGTCCTAATCTATTGTGGTCCCAATCACAAACATGGTACAAGCAGATGTGATCTGAACAGTGAAACATACTTTGGACATGAGGTCACTTGTCCAAATCTAAATGCCACTATTTGGAAATATTTTCCTTCAGCTGAGTAAAAAGGCCACATAGAAACTCTGGACTTCAGAATCCAGAGGCTGTTTGCTTTGCTATCTTTAGGAGAAGGACAATTTCCTGTTTCATACGACATGGGTTTTTTTTTTAAGACATTAGTAGTGACATTATAATCAAAAGGGTTCTTATGCACAAAAAAGTAATTATATGGATAATTAAAATCCACTGCAGTAATAAGGCTGTGCTGTGGCCTACAAACATGCTGTAAATACAGAAATACAGCACAGACAGATCACAAGTGTCATTTCCATAGTGCTTGCAAGAGAAAAGGAAAGGCTGGCTTCTATGCAGCCTGGCACCGTTCTAACACAACTTAAAAAAATAAAAATAAAAATAAAAAGATCACTGATCTTTTTCTTGAGGACTGTTTAAAAAAAACAGTCTGTCTAATCCAGCTCTACTCTTGGGAAGAAGCATTTATTAACCTAACTTACTTGGCTGCGCTCTGCCAGCGTGATTGCTCTTCCCGAAAGGTTTCTCTAATCAATGGAACGAATTTCTTTTACCAACAGCTTCATCTCTCTCTGACACCAGCTGGGTAGTATCCTTGCTTTTTTTCCCTCCATTAAGATTTATCAAAACATACAATTTAAACCTTGGAGAAAGGAGCTGGTCAGGAGTCTAATCACACTAGCCTTAGTCCCCGAAGCCAAACGCTTCCTAGTATTTTCCCAGGAGCAGTGAGACTCTGCACTGTCCCTCAGGCACGCTAAAGTCAAAGAAAAAAGCAAAACCATCAGAAAACATCCCAAGCATCAGGCCAAAACCCGTTGGGATTTTTATTGTCATGTAGAATTCAGACAAAAACCGTTAAGCTAATTAATTTTAACCCTTGAACACAACAACTTGGCACAAAGAGCAATTTGTGAGTGTAAGTGCTGAGTCCATAGGGATCCCAGATCCCGTAAGCACTCCTGACGGTCAGGATGGCCAAGTCAGCAGGGTCAACGAAGGGCTCACTGGTGGGAGAAGCGAGTACATGGCTGGATGGAGCGGGAACACAGCCTGGCCCTTTACTTGTGAAGATGGAAGTGACAAAATCATCAGTGCTTAAGGCACTTACACCATGTACATTCAAACAGAATTATCTATATACAGTGTTTTCTGATGTTTCTACAACAAATGCAAAATACAGCCTAATGTTCTTCAGCCTAATTTTTGCTAGCATGAAACTCTTAATATAGGCATAAGTAATTTTGGTGACTGCCTCTCCCAAAAGCACAGACAAAAGTCCTCCACAAGTAAGCCTAATGACAGAGGACTGAATAAATAACATGATGAATTATTTAATACAATTCTGCTGCCAGTTGCAAAAAATGCTTTATGATTTCTCTTACCACTTCAAAGCTTCTCTAAAGTAAAATATTCACTAGGAGAGTGTAAACAAAGTGGGGAAAAATGTGTCACTATAAACACAACAACTGCAGAATACGAAATAACTTCGTATTTTGAAGCTCTGTATTCAAAAGAGTCACAGCAAAATTAAAACGCATATTTGGACCTAAAGTGACGTTAAAGGAATTTAACTCATTTTTAACTTGATTTCATGCTAGTACAATATATCAACAAACAAACAGGCAAAGACTTCTCTGTAAATCACATTTCCCTTAAGTGTTTAGGAGCAAGTGCCGTTCAAAAGCAAAGACTAGATAGAGTCCTCAATCAGAATTAAAAAATAAACAAACAAACATAGATAGGTAAAGTAAGGCAGTAGTTACAGAAGGAGGCAAAAAGTCCTCTGCTTGGTGTCATCCCAAATGGCTATGGTAGGCACCAGGTACCACCAAGACCAGAATCCAGCCCCCAGGGCAACAAAAGGGAAACAGTTGTTTTTGAACAGACACATTCCTAATTGAAGAGCTTTCCACTCCAGCTGCTTTATCCTATTTTTTAAATAGATTTACAACGGGTGACGCAAGTACGCTGCCTTTGGGGCCAAGACTGCCACAGCCTACAAGTTGTCAGGGACTTTTCTTTTCGTCTTGAGCCCTTTGAAGAAGGTTTTTTAAGTGACTCCCCACAAATACACATAAGGTTAATTTGTGCTTAAGTTCTGATCATAGCAAGTGTGTATTGACAGGCAGATGCGGTCCAAAATTCTGTAAACACTTCAGCAGAAACTGTAACTCAATTATATAGGCTCAAAAGCACACTGTAGGAAACGATCTCGTAGTTGGAGGCAAAGGAACTGAAAGACCTACTTGGTCTCGTGACATATACTGTCTTATTTTCAGCATGTTTGTTCCCAATTCTGTATCATCTATTATTTCCTGAATCCTAAGAGTAGCTTATTAAAAAAAAAAAAAAAAGACATACACAAACCCATTACACCATTTTTTAGCTACACCGTAACTGGACCTTGGCATACACGCATGCATATACAGACACGTGCATGTCTTTTCTTTTTCAATATGGAGCTGCTGCTAGCGTACTCACTTTCTCGGGGCTACCAAGTTTCGTTTGACTACTGGCTTTGGGAGGATCTGACGCAGGCCAGCCATGCATAATGGCCTCTTTGTCTAGCTGTCACATGAACAGTGTTGTGTCACAATCATTGTCACTTCAGGCTTAAACTGCAAGGCATGCTTTCACACAAAACATTCACTCTCGGGGCTCTTTTTGGTAGAAGCCGGTGGTGATCAAATCTGTTTTGCTCCTTTTTAGTAGTCAGTTTGGCAATTCTAAAACTTTAAAAATAAGTTTTCACAATCTCTCATCCAAATCAACTGATTCTAAAACTTCTCTATAGGTCACACCAAGAAAGAGGCACATAACATAAAATAGCCACCATTTAAATCATTATGCAGGAATCAAAACCAAAAGCAAATGTGTTGAGTCACATGGTTAATAAAAATAGACTGCCATGGTACAAAAGCCCTGAATGAAGCCAACAAGAGCAAAAACATAGAAATAAGTTGGATAGTCATGTTTAATTCACCTTTTGCAGTATGTGTGGTCATAAGTATACCACCATGATAGCAGGATCCCCCTAAAAACAGTTTCAGGGAAGACATGTGCAGCATTGCAGCTGCAAATTCCTCCTCCTTTGTTCTCCTAGCTAACCTTACTGTTCCGGCTGTATCTATAATGCAAGGCAGATGCACCCTGCAGTCCTGATACTTAGATATGAATTATGACCGCGTCCCAGCTGCATGTCAAAATTGGATCGCCTTGTTCAGCTTTCCCCGGTGCCCACGGGCTCCCTGTGGAAAGAAACCCCAACACACAGGCAGAGCAGGAGCTGGGAAGCTTTCAAGCAGGTCCCACACCGCAGGTGAGCACAGCAGCAGAACTGCAGAGTTCTGCCATGCTGTATTGCCACACGCCCTGCATGCTATGGCTGATAATCTCACTATTACTTCCTATAAGCCCTTTGGATAGGGAAGGATTTCATTCCAAACAGCAGTGGGGAACAGGGGAAAGAAAGACTAAGTCAAAGTTACCACCACCTCGAATATATGGCTCCTGTATCTCAGAAAAGTGTCTGCAAGATAAAAATTTATACTAAAATATTTCTACAAAGTATGAGTAACCTAAAAGATGACAACAATATTTCTTTCTATTTAAATCCTTTAAACTCACTGAGCTCTGTCGCCACAGATTGCCCATGAGACTCTTTCATAAGAAAGTCCTCAAAAGTAGCTAAGTAAGATTTCTGTAAAGAAGAAAGTTCAAAATATGCTGTGAATGTCCTGAACTCATTGAGACTTTCCACGGATGTGTTTGTTTTCATTAAGGCAAAATCTTCTCACGAGGCTAAGACCTAGATATGTAAAGAACTACATCCTACTGCTGTTACTGTCTCTCTCAAGCATTTTGCGCTGCACATATTTCCCTTGTACAATTACTTCTGGAATGAAGTGCTACTCACTTTGGAGCGGACTAACAGAACCTGCCCCTAAAGGAGATGAGCGAGACTCGACAAGAACTCATAGCATAATGCTTGCAATGTATGCAACGCTTTAAAAAGACAATGTCTTCTTTCAGAAAAAATTGGTAATAGGCATCAAAAAACAAACTACCATTTTTTTGTTGTTTCCTGGCCAGTTCAGTTTTTCTTCCTTTGCAGTCCCCTATTAAAGCAACATATAAGCTCTTCTGGTGAACTCAGAGTCGATATTCATCCTGCTGCTGCTCATCGACCTGTCAGTTGCCCTACACATAATTCATCCTCTTTGTTTTGATCACGCTTTCTTTCTTTAGCTGCTACAACCTCTCTGTTCTTTACCTCTTCTGTCTCCCCTTCAAACACATCCTCCCAAAGGTCCTCCTGATGCACACCGCAGCCCTCAGGCTAGCGGGACTCAAGAGCGGGGCCACCAGGCTGGGGAACTGGCCCCTCACCTCCCACCTGAGAAATGCCACCCACAAATACGAACCCCACCTTCTGTATCCCTCTGACATCATG